>NW_024722091.1:10000-42306 GCF_018991925.1 Homarus americanus | reverse complement strand
TTGGTAGCCGCTTCGTTCCGATTCAGCCATTACTCCTGGGCCAGGTCATGATTACCTGGGTCAGTCATGATTACCTGGGAAGGTCGCGATTACCTGGGCCAAGGTCATGATGACCTGGGCCAAGGTCATGATTACCTGGGTCGTCATGATTACAGGTCAAGTCGTGATTACCTGGGTCAAGGTCATGATTACCTGGGCCAAGGTCATGATTACCTGGGTCAAGGTCATGATTACCTGGGCCAAGGTCATGATTACCTGGGCCAAGGTCATGATTACCTGGGTCAAGGTCATGATTACCTGGGTCAAGGTCATGATTACCTGGGCCAGGTCATGATTACCTGGGTCCAAGGTCATGATTACCTGGGTCAAGGTCATGATTACCTGGGTCAAGGTCATGATTACCTGGGCCAAGGTCATGATTACCTGGGCCAGGTGGTGTTAGCCAAGGTCATGATTACCTGGAGTCCAAGGTCATGTGCCTGGGTCAAGGTCATGATTACCTGGGCCAAGGTCGCGGTTACCTGGGTCAGGTCATGATTACCTGGGTCAGGTCATGATTACCTGGGCCAAGGCCATGATTACCTGGTCAAGGTCATGATTGCCTGGGCCAAGGTCGTGTTACCGGTGTCATTATAGGTCATGTTTGTGGGGTTTGTTGTTGTGATTACCTGGGTCAAGGTCGGTTTGTGGTATGATTACCTGGGCCAAGGTCATGATTACCTGGGTCAGGTCGTGATTACCTGGGTCAAGTCATGATTACCTGGTGTGGTTTTTTGGTGTGGTTCCTAGGTCATGAGTGTTACATGGGTCGAGTTCATGATTACCTGGGTCATGTCATGATTACCTGGGTTAAGGGTGCGGATTACCTGGGCCAAGGTCATGTTCTCAGGGGTTGTTGGTAAGGTCATGATTACCTGGACCAAGGTCATGATTACCTGGGTCAAGGTCATGATTACCTGGGCCAAGGTCATGATTACCTGGGCCAGGTCATGATTACCTGGGCCAAGGTCATGATTACCTGGACCAAGGTCATGATTACCTGGGTCAGGTCATGATTACCTGGACCAAGGTCATGATTACCTGGGTCAAGGTCATGATTACCTGTGTTTTATTTTGCCTGAGAATATTGGTGTTTGTTTTCTGTTTGTGTTTGGGAAGAAGTTTGGTTTGGGTCATTTATTTTATAAGAGTTTTATTTAGTTAATGTAAAGTATAATTTAGTGTTTGTTTATTGACCCTGAGAGAGAGAGAGAGAGAAACAACGGCACAAAAGAGAGAGAGAGAGAGAGAGAGAGAGAGAGAGAGAGAGAGAGAGAGAACGGCACAAAGAGAAATGTACATAGAGATAGACAAAGACACAGAAGAGAGATAGAGATAGAGAGATAGTAATATGGGACACGGTCACCAGTATTCTCAAGGTGTGACAGATAACAGGTGACAGTGTATTACGTCAGTAGTACAGTACATGGTGTAGCCCAGGTGACGATATATAGCTGTAGGTGACGATATAGCTGTAGGTGACGATATATAGCTGTAGGTGACGATATATGGCTGTAGGTAACGATATATAGCTGTAGGTGACGATATATAGCTGTAGGTAACGATATATAGCTGTAGGTGACGATATAGCTGTAGGTAACGATATATAGCTGTTGGTGAAATATATGGCTGTAGGTAACGATATATAGCTGTGGTGACGATATATAGCTGTAGGTGACGATATATAGCTGTAGGTGACGATATATAGCTGTAGGTGACGATATATAGCTGTGTTGGGACATATATGGCTGTAGGTAACGATATATAGCTGTAGGTGACGATATATAGCTGTAGGTGACGATATATAGCTGTAGGTGACGATATATAGCTGTAGGTGACGATATATAGCTGTAGGTGACGATATAGCTGTAGGTGACGATATATAGCTGTAGGTGACGATATATAAGCTGTAGGTAACGATATATAGCTGTAGGTGACGATATATAGCTGTAGGTAATATATAGCTGTAGGTGACGATATATAGCTGTAGGTGACGATATATAGCTGTAGGTAACGATATATAGCTGTAGGTGATATATAGCTGTAGGTGACGATGTAGCTGTAGGTAACGATATAGCTGTAGGTGACGATATATATAGCTGTAGGTGACGATATATAGCTAGATGAGCGATATATAGCTGTAGGTGACGATATATAGCTGTAGGTTACGATATATAGTTGGTAGCTCTCTGCTGTAGGTAACGATATATAGCTATGGTGCGATATATGGCTGTAGGTGACGATATATAGCTGTAGGTGACGATATATAGCTATGAGGTAACGTAATACTGTATAGCTGTAGGTGACCATGGATAATGTTCCGGACCAGACAACCTGCATAAAGCTGACCACCTGACCACAGCTGACCACGACTGGCTGACACACACACAAATCTTATTTCCAACACACTGCCAACATACATAACAATTCTTGAACACATATGAAGGTGAAGGTAAGAATACACACCTGAATTACCTGGGAATTAGGCTGGGGGGGGTGGGGCGGGGGAGGTGTGTGGGGCGGGGGGAGGTGTTGAGGGGAGGTGTGGGGCGGGGGAGGTGTGGGGCGGGGGAGGTGTTGAGGGGGGTGTTGGGCAGGGGGGTGTTGGCAGATCTCTTGGACCCCCAAAAATTGTTTCTCTTCCAAACATCTCTATCCTGAATTGCGGCTGTCTGTCACTATAGCGTGTAGCTATTATCCACACAAACAAACAGACATCCAGACAAACAAACAAACAAAACAGTCAGTGTACTGTGTGTGTAGATAAGAGAAACACTGTATAGTTTGTTTACAAGTGTGAGTTGTTTACCTCGACACGTAAGGCCAGAGACGCCAGGTTGATGATCAGGTGGCGGCTAACCTTCACACTGGCCACACTTGATCATAAGACCTGAGGTGTGTGTGTGTGTGTGTAGGGGGGGGGTGTGTGGGTGAGTGTGTGTGTGTACAAGTAAGCCTCAACACCACTGTGAGGCCCTTGTGTGCGTCGTTATACCTGTAGGGACTAGTATTAATTACCATATCTCCCAACACTGATCCAGGTATATGAGTTTACCTGTTCTATTTTAAATTACAGGTAACGTACTTTACCTGTTTGTTTTTTTGTGCTGATATTCGCTTTACACACGACAGTTAAGGTGATTGACAGATGAAATTCGGCGTAGGGATGTGTTCAGAAGGTAACAATTGGGACGGGGGAGGGGCGGGGGTGCTTACAGTGATCTGCCCCCCTCCCTCCCCCTCCCTCTCACTAAAAACCTTCACATTTTTCTGTTTCTTTGCTAGACCAGACCAAGGTTTAAAATTGATAGCTGAAGTTATTTGTGTTTTTGTAAATAGTTTTGAGAATGTTTACAGAGGCTATGGACTGGAGCTCTCTTAGTGTGTGTGTGTGTGTGTGTGTGTGTGTGTGTGTGTGTGTGTGTGTGTGTGTGATGTTTATATAAATGAAAGTATCAACAACAAACTCCACAGTGTCGGGTACGTCAACTAGTTAACTCTAACCTGTAAACAGTTACTGATCACCACCACTACCTGCCGCCACACCTGCCACCACACCTGTACACACCTATCCACACCTGCCACCACACCTGTACACACCTGCCACCACACTTGCCACCACACCTGTAACTAATTAACTCTTAACCTGTTCGGATTCTGAGTCGCTCGTAAGTTTAATTTTCACCTTAACTCAAATCAGGAGGATGGATCTCTGTCTCTCTTAACTAACGAGATAAAATTTTCCTTAACTCTGAATGTTTTCTTTCACTCCAGACTACGAGATGAAATGACTTATAAATATACCTGGATCACAGAAAGCCTTAAGATGCTGACCTCCTCCTGACCTCCAGCCCCCCCCTCCTGACCTCAGCCCTCTCCTGTCCTTAACCTCTCCTGACCTCCTCCACCCTGACCTCCAACAGCTTTCCTGACCTCCACCAGCCCTCTCCTGACCTCCTCAACCTCTCTGACCTCCTCCAACCCCTGCTGACCACCTCAACCTCTCCTGACCTCCTCCACCCTCCTGACCTCCTCCACCCTCCTGACCTCCCATCCCTTCTTGTCCTCCACCACCCCTCCTGACCCTCCAGTCCTCCCCACCCACCCTCTGTCTCCCACCCCCTGACCTCCTTCCCCCTCACCTCCTCAGCTTACCTTGGTAGTAGATAAGAGTGGCCTTAATCCAGATGAAAGAGACGCCGTTTGAAGGCGAGAGATAACGAGAGATAAGAGATAAGACCGTTATCAGGATGGTGGCGGTGCTGGGAGGAGAGGCACTGCACTCTCGCACCTTCAGTAGTAAGTCGGTTCACCTGCTGGATCAACACACCTGCTCACCTCTCTCAGCGTCTCAGGTAATCTCCTATCCTAATTAAGGCGACTTTTCACTAATTACAAACTCAGTGTTAGGTATGTGTATGTATGTGAAGGTAAGTATGTGTGAATGTTGTTACTTCACCTGTGTGGCGTTACCTATACCTCATATAGCGTCAGGTGAGTCTTGTTTACCTGATGACTAGTGTAGGTGAGTCTGTCGTTGGTTCACCTGTCCGGCTACACCTTCCTCCAGCCCAGAGAGAGAGAGAGAGAGAGAGAGAGAGAGAGAGAGAGAGAGAGAGAGAGAGAGAGAGAGAGAGAGAGAGAGAGAGAGAGAGAGAGAGAGAGAACAGGAGAGAGAGAGAGAGAAGAGAGAAGGGAGAGAGAGAGAGAAGAGAACAGGGAGAGAGAGAGAAGAACAGGGAGAGAGAGAAGAACAGGGAGAGAGAGAGAAGAACAGGGAGAGAGAGAGAGAGAGAGAGAGAGAGAGAGAGAAGAGAGAGAGAGAGAGAGAGACGCATACCTAAAAGTCCCACAGATATAATGTCCCGGTACAGTACATCGGCCCGGTACGGTACATCAATTGGCCTGGTACTACACTTAAGAACACTATGCACTATATAGGTCTTATATAAGTTCTATAATAAAACAAGAAATAGTACAAGTCTTAATAACATTGCATGTCAATCACACGGTACGTTAACTCCCGCCACAGAGGTCACTACACTACTCTGTTTATTTTGGGGGGTTAATTACGTCATGATTTCATAAACAACAACAAATAAACACGAACTAGTAACAACAAAAACAATACAAACACAATAACAAATACATTACCTCGTTAACCTAAACATTACCACACTGAGGTCATGTTTACAAAGGCATTGGTTCTTATAACGAGAGAGAGAGAGAGAGAGAGAGACTATCGGTATTAGGGCGGCAGTGTGGGAGATAAGGTGATTAAGGTCTGCCATTGTTACTGATAAGGTCAATAATGTTAGGATGTAAGTGGTGGTTCTGGGTTAATTGTAAGGTCAGGGTGCTGTGAGTGGGTCAAGTTTGTATCTGTGGAGGGATGGTGTCTTATAAATAATCTCTCTTTTATTATAAGTACCCCACACACACACACACACACATATATCTATCCAATTATCACCTATCATCTTTCTATCACCTAATTCACTATTATCAACACATATATTATCACAATACTTTATCTTCCTTAGTGTTTATTGATGAAATTTCACCTGGTTGTCTTGTGTGTACCTGTCATAGGTAAATTGAGCTTAATTAATGTTTACACCTGTCCAAAGCCTCATATTTCACCCATACACCTGTTCGAAGCATTATGGGTAATATAGACCTGACTCATAAGCTACGATAAAGATGGATTCTCAGAGGTTCCTAAGTTAAGTTTCCCACTTATAGGAGATGCAATAAAGCCTAAAATGATATAGGAAAAGAGCTAATATTTCCTTAACAACAAACCATTCTAGTCTCTGTGTAGATATGATTCATTTCTCAGATAAACTAATAAAAAAATACAGATTTATATTGATTTTGTTATATCTTAAAAAAAATCTTCGTGACCTGGATTTAGAAATTCCAACTGATATGAAGGATTGAGGTTATATCCGGGTTGGTCTGGTGTTTGAGTTTTGTGTTTATTTTATATTTCTTCTTGAGGGGGAAGGGGAAGAGGGGGGGCGGCCATGGCCCTAAAAAGTCCATGGTTCAGTAAAAATTGTTATATTTTGTTTTTACCTGGGAGGCCTGATGCGTCTTGTAACACACACAGTACCTGGGTCGCCTTATCTCTCATGACTAACGGACTTCCACAGCTTAATCCACAGCTTTAAATATTCAAACTGTTGGCAGGTTTATCTGGGACCTGTGGCGACAACTGATGGTAGTGTATCTGTCTATCTATCTGTCTATCTGTCTATCTGTCTATCTGTCTATCTACGAACACACGTTACACAGACAAGATCTTTCTGGGTCAGTGTGTAAAAATTCAATGGACTGTAACCATCCCCTCCTCCCCCTCCTTCTCTCCTCCCCCCTCCTTCCTCCCCTCCACTCCCTCTCCTTCCTCCTCCTCCCTTACCCTCACCTTTCTTACCCTCTTCTCCCCCACCCCACGTGTTATCCTCAGTGGCATAACGGGGAGAAGAATTTCATGTGTGTTATCGTAACGCTTAAACCACCGTAACATAGGTCAGGTCACGCCACCCTTAACTTATCTATCTATCTATCTGTCTATCCATCTATCTGTCTATCCATCTATCTATCTATCTGTGTCTGAGTGTGGGTGCGTCACAACTGTTCGCTCTCATAGATATAACGAACTAAGTCTTATCACTATGCCGTCTACGCTATCAGTTGAGGGAAGGAATTGTTCGAGCTATCACGTGAAGTAACTCAAGGAATATTATTATTATTTTTTAATTCTTTCAATACTTGTTGTCATGAGTGAGACCTAATTTATTGTATAGAGCCTCTGGGCCATAGAGTCATAGAGCCAAAGTCACAGTGTTTTAAGAGTCACAGAGCCACAGTTTCTAATAGATAATGAAATATATGAATTCATTGTATAATAAACACTTACTACATTTGTTTGGTTCGAAAGATAATATAAATATTCAGAATATTACTTAACTTAACTTAACTTAACTTAACTTAACTTAACCTAACCTAACCACACTAAATTTGGTTATATTAAGTTATTCACTCTTCAAGATAATCTGGTTAGAGAAGACTAAAGTGAATAATATTTGTGTTGTGTTGAAGTGTTACCATTTGTCGATTTTGCTTTAGTTTGCGTTAAAATATTTCGTTCTCTCTGGATGTGAGTTTAGAGAGAATGGTATGGGGTAACTGCACTATATATTTTGTAGGTGTACATATAGATAGATAAATAGACAGATAGATATATAAATAGACAGATTGATAAATAGACTGATATGTAGATAGACAGATGGATAAATAAAAACCAGATAGACAGACAGACAGACAGACAGACAGTAGATCAACAGGTATAGAGCTGGCGGCGCATCAACACAACCTACTCATGTACAGGGAGAGATAAGCACTTCACTGTACTGAATAGGTGGGGGCGATGGGTACATTGAGGCCCCACGAGATGAAGGGGTCAAATGGGGGTAAAATAGGGTCAAATGGGTTTAAATGGGGTCAAATTACAGGAATTACAACGGAATGAGGGAAGAGATGAGAGGTATCAACTGACCTGACTCATTAAGGTACAAGAACACCAGACACTACGCTGAATATCATAACTAGTAAAGTGACCCACTGATCGATAAATATATACCAAGACCAGACCCAGTGCTTCTAGGAATACGAGGATCCTACGCAGACCATGCGGCGGTCGACAGAATTAAGAAACCCAGAAATTCAAGACGTGGGTTGGGTCAAACGATGAGCAAGACAGGAGGATGTGCAAGAGCCAGAAACCAAGCAGATGGGTGTAGGAGGCTGAAGGAGTTCCAGAGGCTGGTTGCACGCGAGTCAAAGTCAAACCCAAAAGGCATTTTACCGCTATGCAAAGTCAGAAATTGAAAAGCACGGTGGTATCAGACCTGAGGCTTGAGATGGTGGTTACCAGATTCTGGCCAGGATAAAGCTGAGGTATTGAACAGCTTCTTTTTCCTCCAGTGTTCACAAGAGAGGATGCATTTAACCTTCTGCGTTTGGGATAGACGCGGTTCGACACAGCCCCTGACCCACATTGTGTTCACAGAAGGGTATTAGAAATAAACTGTCAACTAAAAAGATTCCGCAAGAGTCCCAGCCTGACATGGTGCATCCTAAATTTCAAGAGTTGTTAACGAGCATTGAGCCCCTGAAGATCCTGTTTTGTAAATGCCTGGATGAACGAAAGGTCCCCAGTGTGAATGGAAAGTGGCTTATGTAGTCTATCTTCAAGAAGGGTGATCGTCACTCCACGAACAACTATAGACCGGTGAGCCTGTGCAGCATATTATACAAAAGTACTTAGAAATGGTATAGAGATGCCGCGATGGAACATCTACTACAGAAACAACCTTAAAGGATTGCCAACACGGTTTCATGCCGGGGCGCTCCTGCTTAACACGATTGCTCAAGGTATTGGATATTTGGACCCATATTCTGGAACGCAGTGCTTAATAACGACAATATTTACCTAGATTTTGCCAAGGCTTTCGACAGTGTGCCCATGAAAGGCTGAAAATCAAACTGGAAGAATTACGGAATTTGGGGAAATGTCCTAGCATGGATAAAGACTCTACATGACCGCAAACAGTGTTAATGGTGATTAATGGCTGATATCGTCATCCGTACCTGTCACAAGTGGGGAATACCACAAGGCAGGGGTAAGGGCCGGCTGTTTGTTGTTGTTTCATAAATGACATGCCTGACGTTACCACTCCTCCATACAAATGTTTGCCGATGACTAGCCAAGTTATTTCAGGGAAATCAGAACCAAGCGGACTGTGAAAGAGCTGCAGAAGGACCACTACATGAATCAGGAATGGTCGAAGAAATGGCTGCTGGGATTCAATGTCACGAAATTGTGAGGTCACCTGGGGCGTACCAGCAGTAAGGAGGCGTATCATATGTCCCAACAGAGATGGAAGAAACTGCACTAGTTGAGACTGTGTGTGAAAGGACCTAGAGTGTGTATGTTGACGGCTGGTTGAAGTTCTCGGGCCAATGCGAAGAAGGTAAATCAGGCAAATCGGTGTGGGTCTATAAGAAGGTCGTTCCAGATATCTAGACGGTCCGTCCCTCGTAACGATCTTCAAGAGTGAAGTGCTTCCCCCATCTGGAGTACTGTACTGTCACCCCGTCTGGTCCCGAAGATATACTAGGGACTGTCAGTTAGTTGAAAATGTTCAAGGGAGGCACCAGACTGGTGCCTGCACTTCGGCACCTCAGCTACCCTGAGAGATTGGAGCGCCTGAACTTGCCTAGCTTATACTACAGACGGGCAAGGGGACCTAGTGGGTGTATAAGCATCTCCAAGGGCACTTCTCAGTCAGTGTCATACTTAGACTGGCGGACGCTCTTTACAGGGTGCAGCTCAAGATTGAAGAAACCGCAAGTCCAGAAAACTGTGAGGAGCAAACTTTTTTCAGAGTGAGGTTGTGAACTCTTGGAACAATCTACCAGAGAGTGTTGTGACGGCACAGTGTGAGCTCTTTCAAGACAAAGACCCGGCCAACACTGGGCGGGTTCAGATACATTCAGGAGCCGGTGCATGCCCAGTACTTGCCAACAGTGTGCAACAGAGACGTGACCGATCGCCCGGGCGGCTAATGAGCCGATTTTTTGGTGAAGAGGATAAAAGTAAAGTAAAGTAAATGGGTTCGAATAGGGTCAAATGGGGATAATGGGTTGGTTAGGTTTAGTTTATGGGTCAAATGGGTTTAAATAATCAAATGGTTTTCAATATATATACCTGCTTACCGAGGAGCAGGGATGTATTAATGGGCAAAGTTGAGGGTAGGAGGGCCAGGGGACGGCTGGGGCCTATTAGAACAGGGGCCTACCAGGACAAAGATCTATCATAACAAGGGCCTACATGGACTGGGACACTGACAGTACACACGGCTAACAGTTATCAAGAATGATAGACCGATCATCACAGCTCCCAGACAACAGATAAACACAGGAGATATGTGTACAGTCTCGCCTGGAATGTGACTATAAATACCGTATTGACACACACACACACACACACACACACACACACACACACACACACACACACACACACACACACATGATGTTATTTTAAGAAGAAATCGATGACTTGACCAATCATATCTTCACGTGTGTCGCCCGGGGGGTTATAATTGGTTTTCCCCACATCACATGATAGCACTTAAGGGAAGAAAAGAATGAATGAACTGACCAATTATAATCTTAAGTTTCTTTCTGGTGAGATTTTTATTGGTTCTTTAGATAACCATTAGAACAGTTATCGTGAAAGAGAACACAAGCGAGATAGGGAACCAATCCTAAACTCCTGTTTCGTATAAGAGAGTTCTAATTGGCTGTCCTAGCATCGTATACGTAACTTCACAAGAATACAGTAGACGGCCAATTATAATCTACCATTTCACAGTCGTTGGTTATAATTGGTCCACAAGACAGTCAACACGAGCTGACAGAAACACAAACAGACAGACGAAAGACAGACACACATCAATACATAAACAGACAGACAGACAGACACACCTTAACATAGACAGACAGACAAACACGACAGGAGCATTTGTGTACCAGTGGCTCTGATGGTCACCTCAGGAACTACTTGAGATAACACAGTAACTAAACACTTGTGTCACGCCCCCACCAGAGACTGGTGTGTGTGTGTGTTGTGTGTGTGTGTGTGTGTGTGTGTGATGTGCAAGTCAGATATACACTGAAAATACTAACCTGACCTAAACTACTAACACTAACCAAACCAAACCAAACCAAACCTAACCTACTAACCCAACCTATGCAACCTAACCCAACCTAGCAAACCAAACCAAACTAACCTAACCACCAAGCCTAACCTAACCTAACCTAAGCCTGGCAACACACCAAACCAAACCAAAGCACAGCTAGCCCAACAACCCAGCACAGCACAACCTAACCAAGCCCTCACAACCTAACCTAACCTAGCCTAACCAAACCAAACCTAGCCAAACCTAGCCTAACCTAGCAAACCTAACCTAACCACAGCCTGGCAAACCTAACCAAGCCAAACCAAGCCTAGCCTAACCTAACCTAACCTAACCAAACCAAACCAAACCAAACCAAACCTAACCTAACCTAACCTAACCAAACCAAACCACTAGAGTGTTTAATCATCAGGTGAACTAAGCTAGGGAGAAGAGTTTAATCTTGACGTCATAACTCAGACCTAAACCCCCCTCACCTTATAAACCAATAATTAAACCAGGAGGTAAAAGCCGAGGTTTATAAGACATCAACACACCTGGTTTTATAACACTGTGTTGAGCTGAGATAATGACGTGTTTGTAATGATAACATACCTGTGTGTAGGGTTATGTAATGTGGGGTCATGTGTACATAGACCTGTATTGTACCTGTACCTGTATTGTACCTGTACCTGTATTGTACCTGTACCTGTGTATGTACCTGTACCTGTGTTTGTACCTGTACCTGTATTGTACCTGTACCTGTATTGTACCTGTGCCTGTATTGTACCTGTACCTGTGTGTACCTGTACCTGTATTGTACCTGTACCTGTATTGTACCTGTACCTGTATTGTACCTGCACCTGTATTGTACCTGTGTATTTGCATTAAACTTGTACCTGTATTGTACCTGTACCTGTATTGTACCTGTACCTGTATTGTACCTGTACCTGTATTGTACCCGTGCCTGTATTGTACCTAGCCTGTATTGTACCTGTACCTGTATTGAACCTGTACCTGTATTATACCTGTACCTGTGTTTGTACCTGTACCTGTATTGTACCTGTACTGTATTGTAACTTTGCACCCGCATTGTACCTGTACCTGCATTGTACCTGTACCTGTATTGAACCTGTACCTGTATTGGTACCGTACCTGTATTGTACCTGTACCTGTATTGTACCTGTACCTGTACCTGCATTGAACCTGTACCTGTATTGTACCTGTACATTGTATTGCACCTGTACCTGTATTGTACCTGTACCTGTACCTGTATTGAACCTGTACATCTGATTGTACCCAAATTGCATTGTACCTTGTTGCATTGCATCTGCAATCTGCATTGCACCTTGCCTGCATTGCACCTGCACCTGTATTGTACCTTGCCTGATTGCATCTGTAACTGTATTGTACCCATATCTGTATTGTACCTGGCCTGTATTGCACCTGCACCAGATTGTACCTGTTGCCTGCATTGCACTCTGCACCTGCATTGTACCTGTACCTGTATTGTACCTGTACCTGTATTGCCCTGTACCTGCATTGTACCTGTACCTGTATTGTACCTGTACCTGTATTGTAACTGTACCTGTATTGGTACCTGCTACCCTGTATTGTACCTGTACCTGTATTGTACCCAAATCGTATTGCAACTGTACCTGTATTGTACCTGCACCTGCATTTGTGCACCCTGACCTGTATTGTACCTGTACCTGTATTGTACCTGCACCTGTATTGTACCTGTTACCTGTATTGTACCTGCCTGTACCATTGTACCTGTACCTGCATTGCACCTGTCTGATTGTAAATCTGCACCTTGCATTGTACCTGTAAACCTGCATTGTACCTGTCTGTATTGTACTCTGCACCTGCATTGGTAATCTGTACCTGCATTGCAATCTGGTAATCTGCATTGTACCCTGTACCTGCATTGTACCTTGTACCCATTGTAATCTGCACTGCATTGTAATCTGCACCTGTATTGTACCCTGTATTCCAGACTGTACCTGCATTGTACCCTGGTACCTGTATTACTTGTACCTGCATTAACCAGCCTGCATTGCACCTGTGCACCTGCATTGTACCTGTACCTGCATTGTACCTAGACCTGCATTGTACCTTGTACCTGCATTGTACCTTGTACCTGTATTGTACCTGTACCTGCATTGTACCTGTACCTGTATTGCACCTGTACCTGTATTGTACCTGCACCTTGCATTGTACCTGTACCTGCATTGTACCTGTACCTGTATTGCACCTGCACCTGCATTGTACCTGTACCTGCATTGGTAATCTGTACCTGTATTGTACCTGTACCTGTATTGGTACCTCTGCACCTGTATTGTACCTGTACCTGCATTGTACCCAGCCTGTATTGTACCCAGCTGTGCATTGTACCTGTACTCTGTATTGTACTCTGTGACCTGTATTGTACCTGTACCTGCATTGTACCTGTACCTGTATTGCACCTGCACTCTGTGTACCTGTACCCATTTAATTTGTACCTGATTGTACCTGTATTCTGACTGTACCTGTACCCATATTGTAGAGGTGAATGACGTCACGGTTGGGGATGACGTCACGGTGGGGGATGACGTCACGGTTGGGAATGACGTCACGAGTGGGAATGATGTCGCAATAAATATGAGACTAAGGGATTTAAAAGCCAGGTCCACACACACACACACGCACACACACACACACACACACACACACACACACACACACACACACACACACACACACACACACAATATAATAATCCACAATTAAAATATTTCTGTTTTACAATAATTTTACGTCCATGAAGAATAATTAATTACTTTGGTGTTTAATTATATAAAGGTAATAATCCAGGTGAATTATAATAAATGGAAGTAATTAAATATAAAAATAATCCATTAATCCCATCTGAAGGATTTAAACTAATCAGGTCCTGTAATGCATTCCAGCAACCTGACCAATCACAAGCCTCGCCTCATCATTCAACCAATTGGAACACACTCGCCTCGTCGTCTCAACCAATCAGGACACTCGCCTCGTCATTCAACCAATTCAAACTCGCCTCGTCGTCTCAACCAATCAGGACACTCGCCTCGTCATTCAACCACATTGGAACACACTCGCCTCGTCGTCTCAACCAATCAGGACACTCGCCTCGTCATTCAACCAATGGAACACACTCGCCTCGTCGTCCCAACCAATCAGACACTGCCTCGTCATTTCAACCAATTGGAAACACACTCGCCTCGTCGTCTCAACCAATCAGAACACACTCGCCTCGTCGTCTCAACCAATCAGGACACTCGCCTCGTCATTCAACCAATTGGAACACACTCGCCTCGTCATTCAACCAATCAGAACACTCGCCTCAACAGCAGCACAAGAGGACGGCTTTCCCTGGAGGCAGAGATAACACTTGAAGGTTAAGATAACACTTGAAGGGCAACGATAACAGAGTCAGCAAGAAGACACAAGCTCAAGATAACATCAGTCGTCACATAAGAGCGGCACAGGCAAGACGTTGGTTATCAAGATCAGGAACTAAGATCACCTGTAACCACTACACACCAGAGACCAGACGTTGGTTATCAAGATCACTTTAAATTCCATGATAGAGGTAAAGGAAACATCTAAGATCACTTGTGTCGTATGATAACTTCAGAGAGCAAGATTCAGGTTAACAAGATCAGAAGAGTTCTAAGATAACTCCTTCAGCGGCTCGTGGAAGGCTGTTAAGATCACTACAGGCTACAAGACTACACGTCACTCATCAAGATCACATACAGGCAGTAGAGTAACACACACACACACACACACACACACACACACACACACACACACACACACACACACACACACACACACACCAAGTTATCTTAGAGGTGTCCCACTAACCGGCAAAATCACACTCCTACCAAAATCACTCAACAGGCGGCTGACGTTATCTTCACCGCCTCTAAGATCACAACCATCCAATAAACGTCGGAGGTCATCGTCATCATCATCATCATCATCGTCAACCAAAAATGACAACCAAACTCGGTCAAGATCACACGAGAGACGACAATCCTTGAATACCCCTCACCATACAACCAAATCCAACCACAAGTCATCCAAGTCATCATCCAAGTCATCATCCACAACTAAATCACCATCATCATCATCACCATCATCATCATCATCATCATCCAGACCTCATCACGTACAAGCTAGACCACCAAAGTCATCACCATCGTCACCATCATCACACCAGTCATCAAAATCAGTGAAGTCGTCATCATCATCATCACCATCATCATCACCATCACCCGAAGCCTCACAATAAACCTTGGCACAACCTGAAGCCTCGAGTTATGTTCCACAAAATGAAGACGCCGCCCACTGAACTGCCCACGCCCACGCCCACAGACCTGGCCTACATCACCCCTAAGAGTGACCATCACCATCATCATCACCATCATCATCACCATCAACAGCAACACCATCAGTTTGTTGAGAAGGTATTTTTGTGTGTGTGTGTGTGTGTGTGTGTGTGTGTGTGTGTGTGTGTGTGTGTGTGTGTGTGTGTGTGTGTCCTTAATTAGTGTTTGTATTGAGGTAATTAGGAAGGTAGTACAGGTGTTAAGGTATTGTTTTGTTATTGTGTTTAACTAAATATTAAAATGTGTTTATATATATTTTAGTGTTGTTTAATCTTATCTCCGTAAAAATAAACAGAGAGATAATTATATTCTCACCATTCTGTCTGTCACTATATTGTTCACTATACAATGTGTACTTCATTTATTGTCTCACCATCACCATCTCACCACACTACCAGTACACCACATCATCTCACCACTAAGAATTCATTACTCGACCACAAGCACCGTCACCTTTACCACTACCACACTACACCACATCACACTACACTACCACTTCATCACCACCATCATCACCACCACCATCACCACCACCCCATCACCACCACTTCATCACCACCATCACCACCACTTCATCACCACCATCACCAATTCCATCATCACCACCACCATCACCACCACCCACCACCACTTCATCACCACCACTCCATCACCACCACTTCATCACCACCATCACCACCACCATCAGCACTCCATCATCACCACCATCACCACTCCATCATCACCACCACCATCACCACCACCATCACCACCACTTCATCACCACCATCACCACCACCCATCACCACCACTTCATCACCACCATCACCACCACTCCATCACCACCACATTCATCACCACCATCACCACCACTCCATCACCACCACTCATCACCACCATCACCACCACTCCATCACCACCACTTCATCACCACCACCATCAGCACTCCATCATCACCACCATCACCACTCCATCATCATCACCACCACCATCACCACCACCCATCACCACCACTTCATCACCACCATCACCACCACTCCATCACCACCACCATCACCACCCATCATCACCACCATCACCACCACCACCCATCACCACCACCACCCATCACCACCACTTCATCACCACCATCACCACCACCATCAGCACCCATCATCACCAATCATCACCACCAATCATCATCACCACCACCACCACTCATCACCACCATCACCACCACCATCACCACTCCATCATCACCACCCATCACCACCATCACCACCACACCCATCACCACCACTTCATCACCACCATCACCACCACTCCATCACCATCACCACCACTCCATCACCACCACTTCATCACCACCATCACCACTACTCACCACTCCTCACCCCACTAGTCTGTCCTCTCTCTCCTCTCCCCAACAGAGCGCCAAGATGCCCAGTACTTCTTCTTCAGGAGGTACCAGCCTCAGCCCTTGAGCACCCCACTCTCGCAAGGTCACCACCCCAGGAAGATCAGCTCACAGCAGGAGTTGAGTGACCTCCTCTGCTGCCCTGTGCCTAGGAGGAGTACCAGCTGGAGGGCGAAGGAGGAGGGAGCCGCCTTCTCGCCTGCCACCACAGTGTGTCGTGTCTGTCTCCCTGGAGGTTGATCAAAGTCCAGTCTGGGAGGACCCAAGGACGTGGGTGAGGAGAGAGAGAGAGAGAGAGAGAGAGAGAGAGAGAGAGAGAGAGAGAGAGAGAGAGAGAGAGAGAGTAATATTAAGGTCCTTTTTTATTGTTGGAGAGAGAGAGAGAGAGAGAGAGAGAGAGAGAGAGAGAGAGAGAGAGAGAGAGAGAGAGAGAGAGAGAGAGAGAGAGAGTAATATTAAGGTCCTTTTTTAATGTTTACAGACATAGAGAGAGAGAGAGAGAGAGAGAATAACAACCCCGGTGTTCCACAGGGTGAACTCGTGCCCAGAGTGTGTGTGGCGACACTGTGCCCTAGCGGCCTCTCCCAGAACTTCTACCTGTCAGTCTCATCGAGGCCAGGAGGCGCAAGGACAAGAGACATTCAGGTGAGAGACAGTGGCTGAGAGACATTGGTTAAGAAACACAAGATGACATTAAATACCGGTTGAGAGAGAGAGTGAGACAGTATTAATACCGGTTGAGAGAGACAGAGGAGACAGAAATTATAGACACACGAGAGAGATAGAGAGATATAGAGAGAGATAGAGAGAGATAGACAACAAGTAAACATCCTGGCGACTATTTCGTTATCGCTCAAGTGTCGTCAATCAGCTGTTGTTCTGTGTGTGTGTGTGTGTGTGTGTGTGTGTGTGTGTGTGTGTGTTAGTATGCATAATACAAAACACACACACCCATGTCCATTATAGTTATAATTAATTCAAATAGTTCACGATAAATTTAACATTATTTACAATTACTCAGTGTCGTTTAAAATTAATTAGAGAGTTTACAATTACAATGACGATAGTTTACAATTACTCCACACCTAATTGAGATGTGGCTCTCGTCCTGACAGCCGATTGAGGATGTGGTGTGGTGAGTGTGATGGTGTGGCTCTTGAGTCCTGCGCCACTCACCAGCTGACTCACCTGTCATCCGTCCTCACTCCTCCCTCCTCACCACCTACTCCCAGCCAGGCTCATCCCCACAGGTGAGGTACAGGTATCTTACAGGTGTTACAGGTGAGGTACAGGTGTATTAAAGGTGTTACAGGTGTATTACAGGTGCTACAGGTGCTACAGGTGAGGTACAGGTGTATTAAAGGTGTTACAGGTGCTACAAGTGAGGTACAGGTGTATTACAGGTGAGGTACAGGTGTATTACAGGTGTATTTTAATAATGTGTCTGTAAGAATCTCGCTCAACCTAACCTAACACTAACCTAACCTAACACTAACCTAACGTAACCTAACGTAACCTAACACTAACGTAACGTAACACTAACCTAACACTAACCTAACCTAACACTAACCTAATACTAACCTAACACTAACCTAACGTAACCCAACGTAACCTAACGTAACCAACACTAACGTAACGTAACCTAACGTAACCTAACACTAACGTAACGTAACACTAACCTAACACTAACCCAACCCAACACTAACCTAATACTAACCTAACACTAACGTAACGTAACACTAACCAACCTAACACTAACCCAACCTTACACTAACCTAATACTAACCTAACACTAACCCAACACTAAACCTAACGTAACCTAACATAACCTAACGTAACCTAACATAACCTAACGTAACCTAACATAACCTAACGTAACCTAACCGTACAGGCGAGGGCGAGGAAGAAGGGGGAGGAGGTCAGAGAGATGAAGGAGGCGGTGGAGCAGCTGGACAGAGCCTCATCATCCCTCAGGAGGCGTCTTGTGGCTCACCGACCACGCCACCTTCAGCCAGGCCAGTGCTGGCTCCCTCCTGCACCAGGTGGGTACAGGGGAGGGAGGTATGGGGAGGAGGGAGGGGTGGGTGTAGGTGGGTGGGTAGGAGGGAGGAGGAAGGAGGGACAGAGAGGTGAAGGAGGGAGAGAGAGGGAAAGTGAGGTAAGGAGGTAAAGGATAAGGAAGCAGGGAGGAAAGGTAAGAAAGATGAGGAAGGAGGAGGAAGGGGAGGGAGGAAGGGAAGGAAGGAGGAAGGGAAGGAAGGAGGGTGGAAGGGAAGGAAGGAGGGAGGAAGGAAGGAAGGAGGAGGAAGGGAAGGAAGGAGGAGGAAGGGAAGGAAGGGAGGGGAGGAAGGAAGAAAGGAGGGAGGAAGGGAAGAAGGAGGGAAGAAGGGAAGGAAGGAGGGGAAGGGAAGGAAGGAGGGAGGAAGGGAAGGAAGGAGGGAGAAGGGAAGAAAGGAGGAGGAAGGAAGGAGGGAGGAAGGGAAGAAAGGAGGGAGGAAGGGAAGGAAGAGGGAGGAAGGGAAGGAAGGAGGGAGGAAGGGAAGGAAGGAGGGAGGAAGGGAAGGAAGGAGGGAGGAAGGGAAGGAAGGAGGGAGGAAGGGAAGGAAGGAGGGGAGGAAGGAAGGAAGGAGGGAGGAAGGGAAGGAAGGAAGGAGGGAGGAAGGGAAGAAAGGAGGGAGGAAGGGAAGGAAGGAGGGAGGAAGGGAAGGAAGGGAGGGAGGAAGGGAAGGAAGGAGGGAGGAAGGGAAGGAAGGAGAGGAGGAAGGGGAAGGAAGGAGGGAGGAAGGGAGGAAGGAAGGGAGGGAGGAAGGGAAGGAAGGAGGGGAGGAAGGGAAGAAAGGAGGGAGAGGAAGGAAGGAAGGAGGAAGGGAAGAAAGGAGGAGGAAGGGAAGGAAGGAGGGAGGAAGGGAAGGAAGGAGGGAGGAAGAAAGGAGGAGGAAGGGAAGGGAAGGAGGGAGGAAGGGAAGAAAGGAGGGAGGAAGGGGGAAGGAAGGAGGGGAGGAAGGGAAGGAAGGGAGGGAAGGGGGAAGGAGGAGGAAGGGAAGAAAGGGGAGGGAGGAAGGGAAGGAAGGAGGGGAGGAAGGGAAGAAAGGAGGGAGGAAGGGAAGGAAGGAGGGAAGAAAGGGAAGGAAGGAGGGAGGAAAAGGGAAGAAGAAAGGAGGGAGGAAGGGAAGGAAGGAGGAGGAAGGAAGAAAGGAGGGAGGAAGGAAGGAAGGAGGGAAGAAGGAAGGAAGGAGGGGAGGAAGGGAAGGAAGGAGGGGAGGGGAAGGAGGGAGGAAGGGAAGAAAGGAGGGAGAAGGGAAGGAAGGAGGGAGGAAGGGAAGAAAAGGTGGGAAGGAAGGGAAGGAAGGAGGGAGGAAGGGAAGGAAGGAGGAGGAAGGGAAGGAAGGAGGAAGGGAAGGAAGGAGGAAGGGAAGGAAGGAGGGAGGAAGGAAGGAAGGGAGGGAGGAAGGAAGGAAGGAGGAAGGAAGGGAAGGAAGGAGGGAGGAAGGGGAAGGAAGGGAGGAAGATAAGAGAATCAGTGTTGAAAAAAAATCTTATTATTATCTATTCATGTGTTATTAATTGTGCGTCAACCATTTGCTTCACCATTAACTGTGCGTCAACTATTGCTTCACCATTAACTGTGCGTCAACTATTGCTTCACCATTACCAGTACTGTACAGGGTAAGCACACCTGTCATAATTAAACACCTGTTATTTACCTTTTCTACCTGCAGTAACTATTGAATTGGTCACAGGTAATATTCTAGTAGTCACCATTACCACTGCTGTGACTGTAGAACAAGTGTAACGAGGAGGAACTGTGGCGGTATTAGGACAGGTGTACAGGTGTGTGTGTGTGTGTGTACAGGTGTGTGTGTGTGTGTGTGTGGGTGTGAGGTGTTGTCTAAAGTGTCATTGTTATTGTAGACAGGTCGAGGAGATGACGAGGCAGGTGGAGCAAGAGGCCAACCTCTCAGAGAGAAGCAGTATCCCCACTCACCACCACCACCACCACAGCAGCGGGAGGAAGACAGAGAAGACCCGGAAGTTGTCCTCCCCTGTGTGGTGCGTGACGAGCGGGAAGACGGTAGGAGGAGGAGGAGAGGAGAGAGGGGAAGAGGGTGGATGCACTGACCACCTCCTCCACAACAGAAGGTTGAGGAAGACAATCAGACCTCAGTGATGTTATGTACCCCAGACTCGACCTCAACCTCGACACACTCCCACATCAGCCGTCACAACACCCACATCAGCCGTCACAACACCCACACATGTCATCTGTGTTACGCCCTGACACTTACCAGCTGGACGTCCCCAACAGCCACTTCCTGACAGTACCTTCAACCTCCATGACCAGCTGGGTTGTGAGGACTGGAGAGTAAGATCAACCTTTCTACGACACTGTCTCTCCTCCTGGACACTATAGAGAGCACTACTTTATGACACCATAGAGAGATCCCAAGAAGATGTCCTCAGATGATCTAGATAAAGAAGAGTTATTATGTTCAAGAGGGCGACACTCTACAGAAATGTTAACAAGAGGGGGGAGAATATGTATGTCACCACTCTCATATTATTTGTGCTGACGTCACCACTTCGCCACCATTATGTGTGTGTTGACGTCATCACTGCCACCAGTATGTGTTGACGTCACCACTGCCACCATTATGTGTGTGTTGACGTCATCACTCCACATTATGTGTGTTGACGTCACCACTGCCACCATTATGTGCTGACGTCACTGCCACCATTATGTGTGTGTTGACGTCATCACTGTCATCACAACAAACACACGACCCATATTGACAGCCAAGAGACACAGCTAAGACACAGCTAAGAGACACAGCCACACAGCAACAGACACGGAACCTGGATTAATTTAACATGAGGGCTGTTTTGTGACTGGGGCCTATTATGACTGGGGCCCATAGACTGGGGCCCAGACTGGGGCCCACAGACTGGGGCCTATATGACTGTGGGGGCTTGACAGACTGGGCCCACAGATCTGCCCACAGACTGGGGCCCACAGACTGGGGCCTGTCTGTGACTAAAATTATTGTGGGCCCACAGACTGGGGCCTACAAATCAGCCTATTATGACGGGCCCAGAATGTGGGGCCCACAGACTGGGGCCTATTGTGACTGGGGGCCTATTATGACTGGGGCCTACTATGACTGGGTTACAGACTAAATGACAGACTGGGGCCTATTGTGACTCCTATTGTACTGGGGCCTATTATGACTGGGGGCCTATTGTGATCAGGGGCCTATTAGGACTGGGGCCTGTTATGACTGGGGCCCACAGACTGGGGGCAGGCTGTGATCGGGGCCTATTAAGACTGGGGCCTACAGACTGGGGGCCTGAAAGATGACTGGGGCTCAAATATTGGGGCCCAGACTGGTGCCAAGGATTAGGTTCCCAGCAGGACAGACTCTATTAACACTGTACTATGTATAGGTAACTCTAATATTGTAATTTTTTATTAATTCACTATTTTCAAAGTTTATATGTATAGTACAAGTTCTATTCTACTCATCACTGCTTTCAAAGTATACAACTTCTATCATACACAAAGCATATAAGGAGTTACACAATTTACACGTGTCATTATATATAAGGCTTGTATAGTCTGCATTACAAAGTTTGTATTTTTGTCATACACAAAGTATACAGAAGTATTTTAATTCATCTTTAATAATTTTACATACATTCAAAGTATATATTTCACCTTCATTACTTTGGTTCAATTACTTTTACCTACATAAAACTTTATATACTTTCTCCTTAATTATAACATTATTCATTACTTTTATGTATATAATAATATGATGTTTTAATGTTATTTATATTGTATAATGACTGTATTGATTTAGTGAAAATAAAGAAATATTTAAATTAGTTTGTTTTAATTTTAACAATTTATGTTATGGAATACACACACACACACACACACACACACACACACACATCTAACAAGCACCAACTACCACACCTAACAAGCACTAACCACCACACCTAACAAGCACCAACTACTACACCTAACAAGCAACAACCACCACACCTAACACACCAACTCACCCACACCCAACAAGCACCAACCACTACACCTAACAAGCACCAACTACCACACCTAACAAGCACCAACTACTTCACATTCCAAGTTCAAATCACCACAATTTAAAAACACCAACCAATACACCTAACAAGCAACTAACCACCAACTCAACAAAGCACCAACTACCATAACCAATAAGCACCAACTACCACAATTTGACAAGCACCAACTACCACACCTAACAAGCACTAACTACCTACACCTAATAATAAGTAATCTAACTACCACACCTAACAAGCAATCAACTACTACACCTACCAAGCAATTAACTACTCCACACCTAACAAGCACACACCAACTACCCACACCCAAGCACCAACTACCACACCTAACACACCAACTACCACACTTAACAAGCACCAAATAACGCTACACCTAACAAGCACCAACTACCTACACCTAAAGCACCAACCACTAACCTAACACACCAACTACCACACCTAACAAGCACCAACCACCATTAATTCCAACAAGCACCAACCACTACACCTAACAAGCACCAACTACCTAACAAGCAATTAACACTACCTAACAAGCACCAATACTATAATTAATAAGCAACTAACTACCTACACCTAACAAGCACTAACTAATCACATAACAATGGCACTAACTACTAACCTAACAAGCACCAACTAATTACACCTAACAAGCACCAACTACCACACCTAACAAGCACCAACTACTACACTTAACAAGCAATTCAACTACCACACCTAATACACCAACTACCACAATCTAATAAGCACCAACTACTACACCTAACAAGCACCAACTACCACACCTAACAAGCACCAACTACTACACCTAACAAGCACCAACCACACCCATGCCAACCAACTACCACACCTAACAAGCACCAACCACACCTAACGCACCAACTACCACACCTAACAAGCACCAACTACCTAATTTAACAAAAAACTACAACTACACACTAATTCTAACAAGCACCAACCACCACACCTAATCAATTAACTACTACTAACTTAATACAATTAACTACCACACCTAACAAGCAATTAACTACAACTTAACAAGCACCAACTACCACTCTCAACAAGCACCAACTACCACTAACAAGCACCAACTAACACACCTAACAAGCACCAACTACCACCTCCCAATAAGCACCAACTACCACACCTAACAAGCACCAACTACCACACCTAACAAGCACCAACTCAACACCTAAAAGCAACAACTACCAAACTCATCAGCACTAACCACTACACCTAACAAGCACCAACCACCATACCCAATAAGCATTCAACTACCACACCTAACAAGCACCAACTACCACACCTAACAAGCAACAACTACCCAAACCAACAAGCACCAAACCAACCTAACAACTAACCACCACACCTAACAAGCACCAACCACCATACCTAACACCAACTACCCTAACTAACAAGCACCAACTACCACACCTAATAAGCATACCAATCACACCAATAACTAACCTTAATCTAATACAACTACCACTCATTAACAATCTAACCACTACACCCAATAACAACTACCCACCTAACAGCAATAACTACCACAATCCAATGCAACCAAACTACACCTAATAAACCAACTAATACACCCATCAAACCAACTACCACACCTAACGCACCAACAATACCCAAAAGCAACTAACCACTACACCTAACAAGCACCAACTACCACACCTAACAAGCACCAACCACCACACCTAACAAGCACCAACTACCACACCTAACAAGCACCAACTACCACACCTAACAAGCACAACCAACACACCTAACAAGCAACTAACCACACACCTAACAAGCACCAACTACCACACCTAACAAGCACCAACTACCACACCTAACAAGCACCAACTACCCACACCTAACAAGCACCAACTACCACACCTAACAAGCACCAACCACCCACACCTAACAAGCAACTAACCACCCACACCTAACAAGCACCAACCAACACACCTAACAAGCACCAACTACCACACCTAACAAGCTAACTAACCACCACACCTAACAAGCACCAACTAATACTAATCAGCACCTAACTACCCACACCTAACAAGCACCAACCACTACACCTAACAAGCACCAACTACCACACCTAACAAGCACCAACCACTACTAACCCAACAGCACAACCATCACACCTAACAAGCAACTAACCACACACCAACAAGCACCACTAATCTAAGCACCAACTACACCTGATAACTACCACACCTAACACACCAACTACCAACCTAACAAGCACCAACTACCACAATCTAACAAGCACCAACTACCTAAACCTAACAAGCACCAACTACCACACCTAACAAGCACAACAACTACCCACACCCATCACAATTCAACTACTACAATTCCAAAAGCTAACTACCACACCTAACAAGCACTAACTACCCAGCCCACACCTAACAAGCACCAACTCACACACCCAACAAGCACCAACTACTACACCTAACAAGCACCAACTACCCAACCTAACAAGCACCAACTACCCACACCTAACAAGCACCAACTACCACACCTAACAAGCACCAACTACACACCCAATAAGCACCAACTACCACACCTAACAAGCACCTAACTACCACACCTAACAAGCACCAACTACCACACCTAACAAGCACCAACTACCACACCTAACAAGCACCAACCACCCACACCTAACAAGCACCAACTACACACCTAAGACTACACACTAACAAGCACCAACTATTCACCAACAAGCACAACTACCACACCTAACAAGCACTACCACCACACCTAACAAGCACCAACACCACACCCAAGCACTAACCACCACACCCAATGCACTAACTACTACCTAACAAGCACCAACTACCACACCTAACAAGCACCAACTACCACACCTAACAAGACTAACCACACACACCAACTACCACACCTAACAAGCACCAACTTCCCACACCTAACAAGCACCAACTACCACACCTAACAAGCACCAACTACCCACACCTAACAAGCACCAACTACCACACACCTAACAAGCACCAACTACCATACACCTAACAAGCACCAACCACTCACACCTAACAAGCACCAACTACCACACCTAACAAGCACCAACTACCACACCTAACAAGCACCAACTACTACACCTAACAAGCACCAACTACCACACCTAACAAGCACCAACTACCACACCTAACAAGCACCAACTACCACACCTAACAAGCACCAACTACCACACCTAAAACCAACTACCACACCTAACAAGCACCAACTACCACACCTAACAAACTAACTACCAACCTAACTAACCACCAATACTAACCACACACACCTAACAAGCACCAACTACCACACCTAACAAGCACCAACTACTCTACACCTAACAAGCACCAACTACCACCAACAAGCACCAACTACCACACCTAACAAGCACCAACTACCACACCTAACAAGCACCAACTACCACACCTAACAAGCACCAACTACCCACACCTAACAAGCACCAACTACCCACACCTAACAAGCACCAACTACCTCACCACGGTAATCACACACCTTGCCCTGTGATTGCTCCTTTGCTCGACCAATACTTATATGGACACGACACAGGCTGAGGCGATGTATTGCTGAGTTATTATTCCTGAAGTATACACCATGCATGACTGTCAGTGCCCGTGTGCCCGTGCATGACTGTCAGCCCGTGTGCCTGCATGACTGTCAGGGCCCGTGCATGACTGTCAGTGCCCGTGTGCCCGTGCATGACTGTCAGGCCCGTGCATGACTGTCAGTGCCCGTGTGCCCGTGCATGACTGTCAGGTCCGTGCATGACTGTCAATGCCCGTGCATGACTGTCAGGGCCCGTGCATGACTGTCAGGGTCCGTGCATGACTGTCAGGTTCCGTGCATGACTGTCAGGGCCCATGCATGACTGTCAGGCCTGTGCATGACTGTCAGAGTCAGACTATCAGGGTCCGTGCATGACTGTCGTTCCGTGCATGACTGTCAGGGCCCATGCATACTGTCAGCTGCATGACTGTCAGGTCCGTGCATGACTATCAGGTCCGTGCATGACTGTCAGGCTGTGCATGACTGTCATGGTCCGTGCATGACTGTCAAGGACTGTGCATGACTGTCAGGCCCGTGCATGACTGTCAGCCCGTGCATGACTGTCAGGGGCATGCATGACTGTCAGGGCCTGTGCATGACTGTCAGGGCTCGTGCATGACTGTCAGGGTCCGTGCATGACTTCAGGGCCCTGTGCATGACTGTCAGGGCCCGTGCACGATCTGTCAGGGTCCGCATGACTGTCAGTGCCCGTGCATGACTGTCAGGGTCCGTACATGACTGCTAGGGCCCGTGAATGACTGTCAGGATCCATGCATGGCTATCAGGGTCCATGCATGACTGTCAGGTCCATGCATGACTGTTAGGTCCGTGTGACTGTCAGGGTCCGTGTATGACTGTCAGGGTCCGTGCATGACTGTCAGGGTCCGTGTATGACTGTCAGGTCCGTGCATGACTATCAGGTCCGTGCATGACTGTCAGGGTCCGTGCATGACTGTCAGGTCCGTGCATGACTATCAGGGTCCGTGTATGACTGTCAGGGTCCGTGTAGACTGTCAGGGCCCGTGCATGACTGTCAGGGCCGTGCACGACTGGGTCCGTGCATGACTGTCCAGTGCCGTGCATGACTGTCAGGGGTCCGTACATGACTGCTGGGGCCCGTGCATGACTGTCCAGTGCCGTGCATGACTGTCAGGGTCCGTGCATGACTGTCAGGGCCCGTGCATGACTGTCAGGGACTGTGCATGACTGTCAGGGCCCGTGCATGACTGTCAGGGCCCGTGCATGACTGTCAGGGTCCGTGCATGACTGTCAGGGCCCGTGACATGACTGTCAGCAACTGTTGATGACGTGCCTGACGGGTCAATTTCAGAGGATATACTTAAAAAACTTCCAATCTGTTAACAACCCTTGACGAGGCAGTTAGCGATGGTAGGAGTTTGTTTTAGTCCTAGTAACGTTGTGCATGACGTAATGATGACATCATAGTGTAAATGCGCTGATCATCCAAACACATCCAACATTCAGTACACGCTTACGTAAAATTTACACACACACACACACAAAGACACACACACACACACACACACACACACACACACACACACAAAGACACACACACACACACACACACACACACACACACACACACACACACACACACTCCAGCTGGTTGAATTGGACAATAACACCCAAAAATAGCATCAAGATTAACACTGAGACTCTACCTTACCTAGATACCTAACTACGTAATTTACTGTCGCTAATGGCCACCCCGCTCAGATGTGGTAGCCATGCTGAGGGAAGGAGGCCATGCTGAGGGAAGGAGGCCATACTGAGGGAAGGAGGCCATGCTGAGGGAAGGAGGCCACCACCACCACAACAACTTGGGCTGATAGATTGGCCCATAGGTCTACCACCACACAACAATATCTCAATCAGCTATGCTGATGATATTCTTATACATACTAAAACTCATCGTGAAATGCAAACCACCCTGAACCATGTATACGCAGCCTGTGAACACCTCGGTCTTATTATCTCCACTGACAAAACTAAGGTGTTCAACAAACAAGCTGGTAACCGCAAACGCGGCCCCGCCAAGTTCAAGATAGGTAACAACACTATTGACTATGTTTCTTCTTTTAAATATCTTGGTGTTTCCGTCCCTTGTACCCTACCTGCCATACAACAGCTAACCCGCCAATGTACTGACAGACTGAGACCTCTTAGAAGTGTAGCGGGGTACAGCTATGGTGCTATATTAGAATTGTTAAAACAATGTACCTAGGCTATATAAGATCTCTGATAGATTACCACGCACCAGCCCTGGTCATTCGTGACGGGAAAGGCGTTGACAAGCTCGAGAAAATGCAAAATAAAGCCCTCAGAATTATCCTAGGATGTCCCATGAGCACTAAAGTACTTAATATGAGGAAAGAACTAGGTATACCCAGTGTTAAAGATAGAATAATTGAAGTCAACCTCATGATAGCCCTGAGGCTTCTGCGTGGTGATCCTGATAACATTGTTTCCTTAAAATTGCTAGAATGTATGAACCATGGGACTACTGAGTCTAAATGGATCCAAACTACAGCTACACATATGAAGATGTTTGGACTAGACCACCTGTACAAAGTTGAGACACAACAGCGCTTCCTGCCACCCTGGCGGACAGTTCCCTTCGATATCACAATACCGACGTATCCGCCTAAAAAATTAATTATACAAAGCATTTATCTCCAACACACTGCCAAATTGAGAGCTCTTGAACACATACACACTCTACAGACTGATGATAATATCACACAGACCATCTACACTGATGGATCTCTAAACACCTCCTGTGGGAGGGCTGGAAGTGCTATTGTTGTGACTCAACCTGACGGTAATATAATTGAGAAAGGAGCTAGAATTAACAACTGGGCATCCACTCTACAAACTGAATTAGTTGCCATACTCACAGCTATTAAATTCATTGAAACCACTGTTACTGACAGTCTCATCATGACTGACTCTCTATCCTCACTACTTGCCCTTGGTACCCTCGACTCAGGTTGTCACGCTCTTGTCTCTGAAGCCAGACACAAATATGCGTGCCTTGTTGACCGGGGTGTCAGGGTCAAACTGTTGTGGATCCCCTCTCACATAGGCCTCATAAAACATGACAGAGTTGATGCCCTCGCCAAACTCGCGTCGAACAAAGACACCGTTGAATACAATTTGGGTCTGTCAAAAAGAACCCTTAAAACTGTAATTAGGAGAGAACTTATTGATGAGTTTGACGCAAGTAGACAAGTGCAAACAGGCACTAGTCGATCCATAGGTTACCATGATGAGATGTATCAAGTGAAACATGTATATGGAGCAAGTAACAAGATCACTAGATTACAAGATGTTGTAACCGCTAGATTAAGGTTAGGATATAAGTACCTTTGGCAGTATGTTCCTCAAGCAGATGTAAACAAAACTAAATGTAAAGTGTGTGGCCATACATATGGCCACACACTTGAACACTACGTCCTCGACTATGTGAAGATAGAACCTTTTAGGGACAGGTCCAAGCACACTGTGTGTGAAATGGCACAACACTTCATCTCTAATGGCAAGATAGCCGACATATTAAGATTGTATCCACTTTTTTGCACTTAGTAACTATATCAATTCTCATGTACAGAACCAAATACGCAATGTGCTTGAATACCTCCCACGTAAATGTGAATAACAAAGTGTGAGGCCAGACATACTGCCTCACACGCCTGTTCTCGCGCATTTGTGAATAAGTTACCCTTTATGTATAGAACTAAACAAATAATGTAAATGAAATACTGTGTAACTTTCAGTGCCATAATATCCTGACAACGGGGGTTAATTATTATGACCCTTTGTAAACCCTACTCTGTAATCCTTTTGCGCTACCGCTCACAGGATGAGTGTGGGGTGCACAATAAAGTAGCCGCTGCAAGCGGCAACATCAAAATCAGCCTTAAACAGACATATTGGGTTATTCACCACGTACGTAAAATGTCCTAAGTGTCCGTGCTTCCGTTCTGGGTGAGTATTACGGGTCTAGTATAGTTAAGGTGAACGTTTTCTATGATAGCCCGTGACGTATTTCAGGGGATAACTATTATTATTATTATCGTTATTATTATTATTATTATTATTATTATTATTATTATTATTATTATAATTATTATTATTCATTGTATTATTATTGTTTATTTGTTGTTATGGATAAGCTGTGATCGATAAATAAACAAATTGTATTTATCCAACAGAATTCAGAAGAGACACATCGACCATTTTGTCTCCATCACATAATAACAAATGACTGATGACTTTAATATTGTTTATTTTATCTCACCTTTCTTAATAAACTTCTACATGCTTATACTTTCTTGTTTACTACGATACCACATCACCAAATAAAGTTCATAAATAGAAGTTAAGTCTAGTTAATCTAGGACGAATATTTACCCAACGAACAATTACTAATCTGTACGTGAGAAATTCGCAATAAATAATATTTCTGGTGGTCAAAAATATTCCAACGTTTGTGGACCTGCAATCACCCAGCGCCGGATAATTGATTAACGGATATTTTGTGTTCGGTTAAGCGGTGGGTTGGCTGATTGGCTCCGCCTCAGAGTGTAAAAACTGTCACCGTCGTCACTCGTACAGTTTGGGGGAGACGCGGCAAGATTTACACACATTCAGATTTTGTCAACTTTTTCGATTTATTTAATTTTTGGGGTTTTTTTTGAGAAGGAAGTAATATGAACTCTTCAACAACAACAACAATAATAACAACAAAAACAACAACAACAACAATAATAATAATAATAATAATAATAATAATAATAATAATAATAATAATAATAATAATAATAACAATAATAATAATAATAATAATAAAAATAATAACAACAACAACAACAACAATAATAACAACAAAAACAACAACAACAACAATAATAATAATAATAATAATAATAATAATAATAATAATAATAATAACAATAATAATAATAATAATAATAATAATAATAATAATAATAATAATAATAATAATAATAATAATAATAATAATAATAATATCCTCACTAGTATCAGGCAAAAAAATAAATATATATTAAATTTACATAAAAAATAGTTAAAATTATTTGGAAGGTTTCAACAAGTGACGCAGTGTGATACATGACACAGTCCTACAGTCCCTACCACAGTCCCTACCACAGCGATGACAATACCATCAACATTCCGAATGGATGGAGGAGGGAGGAGGGAGTGGTAGGGAGGAGGGAGGGAGGAGTGGTAGGAGGAGGGAGGGAAGGAGGAGAGTGGTGGGAGGGAGTGGTAGGAGGGAGGAAGGAGGAGGAGGAGTGTGAGAGGGAGGGAGGAGGAGGAGGAGAGTGGTAGGAGGAGGAAGGAGTGAGGGAGGGCACAAGAGGTATCGGCCAAGGAAAACGGACTTTAGGTCAATATTTGTACATCATTAGTACACCAACCACCCTACCACCTACCACACCCTCCACACCTACACCTCCACACACCTACCCCTACCACCCCCTATCCCACCACCTACCACCCCTACCACACCCTCCACACACCCCTACCACCCTACCACCCTACCACACCCTACCCACACACCCTCCACACACCCTACCACCCCTACCACACCCCGGCCAACACTACCACTACCACACCCTCACACACCCTACACCCTCCACACCCCTACCACCCTACCACCACACCTACCCTACCACCCTCCACACACACCCCTACCCCTACCACCCCTACCACACCCACCTACCACACCCTCCACACCCCTACCCCCTACACACCAGCAGCTACACCCCCACACACCTCCCCACACACCTACCCTACCCCAACCTACACACCCCTACACCCCTACCACACCCCTACACCACACCCCTACCACACCCACTCCCACACACCCTACCCACACACACCCCTACCACCCCTACACACACCTCCCCCTACACACCACCCCTACACACCCTCCACACACACCTACCACCCTACCCACCCTACCACCCCTACCCTCACACACCCTAC
>NW_024722091.1:0-5000 GCF_018991925.1 Homarus americanus | reverse complement strand
AGTGAATTTGTGGAATGACTCACGCAAGATGACTCTACCTGACTCACGCAAGATGACTCTACCTGACTCACGCAAGATGACTCTACCTGACTCACGCAAGATGACTCTACCTGACTCACGCAAGATGACTCTACCTGACTCACCCAAGATGACTCTAACTGACTCACGCAAGATGACTCTACCTGACTCACGCAAGATGACTCTAACTGGCTCACGGAAGATGGCTCTACCTGACTCACGGAAGATGACTCTACCTGACTCACGCAAGATGACTCTACCTGACTCACGCAAGATGACTACCTGACTCACGCAAGATGACTACCTGACTCACGCAAGATGACTCTACCTGACTCACACACACGCCGCTCTCTGTTCATCCTGGGGGAAATAAATCTTAAATTTCGAAAAATCTTAATTTATAAAAAAAATATATTATTGTATTATAAGTTAGATTAGGTTAGGTTAGGTTAGGTTAGGTTAGGTTAGGTTAGGTAAGTGTGGATTGCATTCACCTCGACTTAAGCGGCTTTTAACCCTCACTTAACTGAGTCTAACAGCCATTAATAGTGCAGAGTAATTGACAAGCGGCCGGTCATTAGCGTTGGTGGGTAGTTAGGGCGCCCTGCGTGTGACTAATTGGCTTGTTTGACTCAATATGCTAGTTAAAGGGACGTGTGAGTATGTGTGTGAGTGTATGTGTGTATGTGCGTGTGTTTGTGTGCATGTAAACATCAACAAACATTCTATACTTAATAAGAAACACCCACCCACAACCCACCCCACAACCCACAACCCACAACCCACCCCACCCACAAAAAACACACACCCTATATCTGAACCAAACGATAAAACAGAACGCGCGGCCAGAGAGAGAGAGAGAGAGAGAGAGGTGGCCAGATGGGTTAAGGGAGGCACCATGTTGTCAAGAGGCCGCGGGCACAATACAGCCGCCCCCTATGAGAGCCTCTGAACACTACAAGAGGGGGACCACGAGCCTATTTGTATTTTATCCTATTACCTCATATGGCGCCAATCAGGTCTTGTTGGATGTGTTGTGTGAATTATTATTTATTATTTATTTTAGTTTTTATTAATTATTGCTTTATATTAATGTTTTTTTTGTTATTGTTTTTAGTTTTTGTGGGGTGGTTGTAAGGTGGTTGGAACAGCGATAATATGATGTTATTATATTATTTTGTTATTGTTCGTATAGGAGTTTCTTGAAGTGTAATACAAACAAGCTTTAACAACCCACTCTCAAATTACCTCCCAAACAACACAAACTACCCTTAACAATTCACTCTCAAATCACCTCCCAAATAACACAAACTACCCTTAACAACCCACACTCAAAACACCTCCCAAATAACACAAACTACCCTTAACAACCCACACTCAAATCACACCTCCCAAATAACACAAACTACCCTTCTGTACACTCCAAATCACCTCCCAAAACTACTCAACAACACAGTCAACTACACAATCACCTTCCACTCTCCCCCACCCCAGTTATGCAAATGTGAATACATGTCTATAGACAGGCGTGCAATTATGCAAACTGCTAACAAGGGAATAGTTGCAGGGCCCCCTAACTACCTGTCTGGCCGGGAATTGCCTTGTTTGTATCTCCTTAACATCAGTGACGAGTTTGTAAGAAATTCTATATATATTGTTGTGATGATGATGATGATGATGATGATGATAGTGATGATGATGATGTTAATATCCTATCCATCTCTCCATCCATCTATCTATCATCTATCTATCTATCTATCTATCAACCATCTATCACAGGTGAGGGCAGCCACCATCGTATCTGTCGCTACAAATTTGATTAATTAACAATTTTTTACGGCGTGTGTGTGTGTGCGTGGCTGTGTGTGCGTGGCTGTGTGTGTGTGTGTGCGTGGCTGTGTGTGTGTGTGTGTGTGTGTGTGTGTGTGTGTGTGTGTGCGTGGCTGTGTGTGTGTGTGTGTGTGTGCGTGTGTGTGTGTGTGTGTGTGCGTGTTGAAAAATAATAAAGTATATTTTACCGAATAAATACAGACAGAATAATAGATTGATATCGATTACATATATACACACAGACATAGGATAGATGGATAGATGGATAGATAGATAGATGGATAGATGGATGGATGGATAGATGGATAGATGGATAGATGGATAGATAGATGGATAGATGGATAGAAGATGGATAGATGGATAGATGGATAGATGAACAGATAGATAGATGGATAGATAGATGAACATATAGATAGATGGATAGGGTTGATGAATAGATAGATGAGATGGATAGATGAATGGGTATACAAACAATATGCATGGATCTGCCCTGCCCACACTCCAGCTCTGCCCTGCCTACCCCCTGCCTCAGCCCTGCCCTGCCTGCATTTGCCTGCCTGCCCTGCCCTGCACTCCTGCCCTGCCCTGCCCTGCCCCACCCACCCTGCCTGCCCCTGCACACTGCCTGCCCTGCACTACCCTGCCCCTCCCTGCACCCTGCCCTGCCCTGCCCCTGCACCCTGCTCAGCCCTGCCCTGCCCTGCCCTGCACTGCCCTGCCCTGCCCCTGCCACTGCCCTGCCCTGCCCTGCACTGCACTCTAGCCCTGCCTGCCCTGCCTCACCCCTACCTCAAGCCCTGCCCTGCCCCTACCCTGCCCTACCCCTGCCCTGCCCTGCCCCTGTCAGCCCTGCCTTGCCCTGGCCTGGCCTGCCTGCTCCCTCTTGCCCCTGCCCTGCCCATGCCCTGCCCCTCTTCCAACACACTCTTTCTTCCCTGCATCGATACCTGCCTGCCTGCCCTGCCTGCCCTGCCCTGCCTCTTATAACCTGCTTCCCTAACATCATTACCCTCTTATTTTCTATTATAACCCTGCTTTCTTACCAATCATATATATATATAACACACATCGACCCTGCTTACCTGCCTGTTATGTCCTGCCCTCTTTTCCTGCCTTTCTTACCTGCCTCCAACCCTGCCCTCTTCCCTGCCCTCTTCTTCCCCTCTTCCCCTGCCTCTTCCTCTTACTCTTACTCTTCCCCTCTTATCTGACCTCTGCCTCTTTAGTACAAGCCTGCCTCTTATCTTACCCATAACCCTCTTATAATTTCAGTACCTATTTTAGTACCAACCTGCCCTGCCCTGCCCTCCCTCCCTGCCCATTCCCTGCCTGCCTCTTGTGCCCTCTCACCCTGCCCTGCCCTCTTCCCTCTTCCCTGCCCATTCCCTGCACCCTGCCCTCTTTCTCTCACCCAACCCTCTGCCCTGCCCTCTTCCCACTGCCATTCCCTACCCCTGCCACACCCTGCCTCTTATTATCAACCCTGCCTGCCCTCTTACTCTTCCTGCCCTACTTTTCTTACTCTTACCCAACCCCTCTCTTCCCTCTTCTTATTCTGCCATTTCTCTTACCTCTTCCCTCTTCCTCTTCCCTCTTCCCTCCCTTGCCTCTTCCTCTTACATGCCCTCTTGTCCTCTTTCTTAATACCTCTTCCATGCCTCTTTCTTACTCTTCCTCTTCTTTCTTACATTCCTCTTGTGCCCTGCCCACTCTTATATACCTCTGTTATAACCTGCCCTCTTGGCTTTCCTCTTCCCTCTTGGTATCTCTTCCTCTTCCTCTTACATTCCTCCTTGACCCTCTTCCCTGCCCTCCCCCTGCCCTCTTCCCTCTTCCTCTTCCTGCTTCCCTGCCCTCACCCTGCCCGTACTTCTCTTCCTGCCCGCTTGCCTCTTGTGCCCCTCTTCTTGTGCCACCTGCCTCTTACTTATCTCTTCTCACCCAGGCCCCATCTGACCCTCTTCCCTCTTCCCTCTTACATGCCCTGCCCTCTTCCCCTCACCCCTGCCCGTCCCTCTTGACCCTCTTTTACCCTGCCCTCACCCTGCCCTCTTCCTCTGCCTCTTCCTCTCTTATATCTTACTCTTATAACCACTGTAGTATCTTCCTCACCTGCCCATTCTCTTATTCTCTTTCACCCTCACCCTCTCTCTCTTCCTCTTACCTCTTACATTCCCTCTTATTCTCTTCTTTTCCTTCCCTCTTATCTTCCTCTCCTCTTCTCTTCCTCTTACATCCTTCTCTTCCTCTGCCATGTATATAACGTACCCTCTTCTGCCTCGCCTTTGCCTGCCCTCCCTCTTGCCCTCACTGCCCTCACCATGCCTCTCCCTGCCCATGCCCTCTCCATGCCTGCCCTCTCCCTCTCCCTGCCCATGCCCTCCTCTCCCTCTGCCCCCTCGCCATGCCCTCTTCATCCACCCTACCCTTCACCCTCTTTCCAGCCAGCCTCTCCAGCCACCCTCTTCCCTCTTACATTCCCTGCCCCTCTTACTCTTCCCTCTTCCTCTTTCTCTCTCTTTCTTTCCTCTTATTTTCTCTCTTTCCTGCTTATCCTTTCTTAAGCCCTGCCCTGCCCTCTTGCCTCTCCAGCCCTTTCTTCCCTCTTCCTGCCCTCTCTTCTCTTACTCTTCTACCCCTCTTCCTTACCCTCTCCTCTTCTCTTCCCTCTCATGCCCTCTTAATGCCCTGCCATGCCCACTCTTGTGCCCTACCCTGCCATTCCCCTCTTTCTCTTCCTCTTGCTCTTACACTCTTCCCTCTTCCTCTTTCCTTTTCCTCTTCTCTCCCTCTTACTGCCCTCTTCCTGCCCCTCTTCCCTCTTCCCTCTTCTCTTACTCTTCCCTCTTACTCACCCATGCCCTCTTCTCCCTGCCTCTTACATTCCTCTTCCCTGCCCTGCCCTGCCCCTACCCTGCCCTCCCTACCTCTTCCCTCTCCCTCTTCCTCTCTTTCCACCCTACCCTGCCTCTTCCCCTTTTTCTGCATGCCTCTTAGCCCCCCTCTTACCCTCACCCTACCCTGCCTCCCTGCCTACCCATACCCCTGCCCATGCCTACCCATGCCTGCCCATGCCTACCTTCCCTGCCCATGCCTACCCCATGCCTTGCCTACCCCAGGTGTGGGAGTGTCTAGGCGTGTGTGAGATGGAG
>NW_024722090.1:0-28205 GCF_018991925.1 Homarus americanus | reverse complement strand
AGGAGGAGGACGACTTGCTAACGTCTACAGATCATCGTCAACCAAGGCAGATATTGAATACCTTTTGTTTACCTTCGTTGCTTAAGAACACATCTTAACACCATAAGACTATTCACCTCAAGGCAATAATACAGTAATTGATTATTGTATTCTAATAAAATTTACGGTGTATCTTTTGAACCAGATTTATTGTTTGACCTTAGTGAATGAGAAACTGGTTGAGGTGTATTGTGGTAAACATCCTTAAGAGCAGCTCTGTGTGTTCTTACGACCTCAAAGTAACACAAAAGGTAGCCAATATCTACCCTTTATCAGTCACTTTATGTAGATGTCAATTGTGTCATTTTTCTAGACTTAGTGCCCCCTGGAGGAGAAAGTAAATACAATGTTGATATATTTTGGTCACAACACACACTAGTAGATTATTTTTCCTTTTTAACTAAATAATTAACACTATGAAGCTAACTAATTATATAACTCAAAGATGGTAACCAATATGGCGTCGATATTGTTCACATACTCTATGATAAATAGATGTATTGTCTGTTTAATTTTAGGGAAGAATTTAATTTATAAACTTTTGAGAATATGGATACAGGAGTTTTGTCTTTGTGTGTGTGTGTGTGGTGATGATGACGCATACTTTCCTCTGCAGTGAAAAAAATATCTTGACATTGCAAAGTTTAACTGTAAGCCGAAGGAACGTTTGTAATGTGACTTGTTATGTGAAATTGTAACTTGAAATTTTTTGTGAAAAAATATTTCCCTATAAAGTTTGGCAATAAATGAAGTATTACATCAAGGTGTAACTTGTAGTTCCTTGTGGAGTAATTACCTATGTGGACGATACAGCTACTCCAGGGTGTAAGACCTAGAGTAGAAAGTCTTTAGACCTTACCTGAGGTTGAAAGACTCTTATAGTGGAACGTCTTAGGTATTGAAACTTTAATTACAGTAAATAAAATATAATCTACCTAAACATTCCTTCACCTGGCGACAACTAATGATACAGGTGGTGTAATAGCTCTTCAAAATTCCTCCGTTTGATATAATAATGACCACACATGAACTTATAATGTGCAATATCTTGATAACACATTAGCTGCAACATTACACATAGTCCAGTGTATGTGTAGTGAGGGACATCTACCTAAATGAGTTACAGAATGTGGAGTTGAGGCAAAAAAAAGTTGGGACATGTTTGAGATCATTAGTTGAGCCAAACGTTTATACTCAATATTGTTTTAATGGTATTTTAGAGCGACCGAAAAATGTAAACAAAATGGCCGGCTAGGTGACACATACCTTACAAGAAATAAACATGAGAACGAACACACACACACACACACACACACACACACACACACCAGTTTTACCCACATTATCACCAGACTATCGGCATACCTGGTCGGTGGACACCTGCCTCCTCCTCCTCCTCCTCACCTTGCTAATATGCTAATATGCTAATATGCTAATATGCTAATATGCTCTGGTATGTTCCAGTCTATTTAAGATATGCTCCCATCTATCTTAAAGAGCTTATGCTAGGTTGGTCTGATATGCTCCTCAAAGACTATGCTGATATACTCTTGTCATCTGATATGCCATTATGTTCATATCACTCTAAAGGATATACTAATATGTTCTGATATGTTGGTATGGTTCTGTCTCTCAGAGGGTGTGCTGATGTACTATAAGAGCATATGGGGTATGCTGATATACTTGGTTATGTAGCTAGGCTCATATCTCTCTTACAGGGTATGCTAATATACCCTGATATGCTTGCATCTATCTCTGAGCGTATACTGGTTGACTGTAATGACATAAGAGATATGTTGGTATGCTTCTAAGGGAATATGTTAACATACTCTAATAATAATTTGAAATGAGGTTAGCTATACCTTAGATTCAGGGGATATACTGATATGATATGAATTAACCTAGAAGTATACTGATATGTTCTCAAGGCATTCAGGGGATCTGTTAGTATGCTTCGACATACTTTCGGAACAAGGTAAACTGGACCTTCAGAAGATAGGGTGATATGCTGACATATTCTGATGGATCTAAGAGAGAGTGGAAGACTATGAGAGCTAGTTAATATACTCAGGTATGTTGATATCCCTTCATGGCACTTGGGATATATGGTAATATACTCCGATGTGTCTCTTTGGATATACTGATATGCTACTAATGGGTCCCCAGAAAGCAGGAGACAAGTTGATCTGCTTCGAGGACACTAATCTGTATAATGATTTTTTCCCTGACTGTTAAGAAGTATACTGGTATATTTCAAATGTTGCTTAGTATTATAGTATACTTTGGGCTGTTCTGAACATATTTCACAGCTGATTTTCAGAAATATATGCTGCTGTCACTGGCTTGTTTATTCCGGAGACATTGATTATACTTTGAGTATGTTGATATGCTTTGTTACCAGTCAAGGAATATGCTGATATGTTCTGACACTTCTCAGTGATTACCCTGATATACTTAGATACCTGATAGTATTTATTGGAGTATAGTGTCCTATACTCTGATGTCATTCTAGTGATATGCTGATGAGCTGACATACCGCTGTGATATATTGAATCATATACATCCATTCCTCACGCTTAATATATATGATATTCTAAACAATGCTGATATTATTTATGTTATACCCTGATTATATACTAACATACTACAGTGTCATTTATAGTGTATGATATTAAACATTCGGGGTATACTTTGAGGTTATTTAGAGAATATGATGGCAAACGGTGATATACTCTGATGCCATATTTGGTATACACAGATATATTGATATAATTTATATAATATACCGATAGATATAACTAAATATCTGTGAAGTAAATCCTGTACTTTTTGATATACCATTCAGGGTGAAGGTATGCTAATATACCACGATAGCACCCGTCTCTCAGCGCTAATATACCCTGATGGCACACTTAACATCCTGGCGCCGGTCGTGGGGTATACTGATATGCTAAAGTCTTCTTCATCTTCTAATATCTCGACTTCAGCTTCGTAAACTGTGATTACTTAAACGTATTTAACGCTCGTTTACGTAACTTTTTTGTAGAATAAATGAATGTATATCCGGGGTTCTTCTGTTTCTTTGTCCATCTGATGTTTGCGTCCATGTTGAGGAGAACCACTTAGCAGGGCTCGCATTTTCCCATAATGTGTTACCTCAAGTTCCATAATTTGCACTTAGTGAAGCCACGATATCCCGCGTTATGTTGCCCGTCTTACTTCCTTCTGGGTTATGTGTCTTAAGTTGGTGAAAAAATTAAATTAAGGCTGAATTATTGTTAAATGTTAAGGTATTATAGTACTTGTCTGTCGTGTTGTTAATATAACATAGTTTCACCAGCAGTATGTACTCAAGAGCTTATTAACATCGTTGACGAGTCAGAGCCGCAACACTGAACCAATCTATATGAACATTAACACAAAAATAAATTGTTACATTACATCGACTATCAAGACATAACTTACAATACAAATTAATAAATAATTGTACCAGGCAGATAAAAATATTAGTTACAAAAAATTATGAAAATAGTCTTAATGTTCACGCCAGAACTTACCCCATAACAAAAGCCATACAACATTTTCCCAGTTAAGACTTCGTTAAATACAATCTCAAACTCCTTCTCAGAAACTGTGTGTTGGTGGTGTGCCACGTGTGTGTGTGTGTGTGTGTGTGTGTGTGTGTGACAGCACCTTTGATTTATACAAATATTCACCCAAATGAATAACACCAAGTAATTCACCATGTTATTCACGACTCTTAGATCACTTGGCTTGCGTCTCTCAAAAGGTCGAGCCAGGGTCAGCTGATTCAGTAAACACCGCTCACATTAATAGGGACCTGCCACACTTTGCCATAAACAGATAAATTGTACCGGGAATTTTCCCCCCACACACTCATCATTGTCACTTTATGTAACTTGCTGACAAAACCCATGACCCTTCAGGCCTTTTACGCCCTTAATGCATGAGTCATAAAGGCAAGCATGAACTCCGCATGCTTCCCAGTTGGGCACTGTAAACGCTTCTGCGCTTCACCTTGCACAGGATGTAAGGGGGTGCCCAATAAACTAGCCCCCTCGTGGGCAATCTGTAATCACTACCACTGTCTCGCGGCCCAGAGTAGTAGTTGGACATATCACTAGACAGGGAAATTCACACTTAACACAAGTGTTATCTCAAGGTCATATTCACAACACTTCCCTGGACAGAATTCATAATTTATTTTCTCATATTACATCTGTGTGTATACCTGCTACTAGATAAACAGAAAATGCCAAGAAGTGTTTACATCAAGCGCTGCCACTTAAGAGTTCCAAGAACTAAATTAAAACAATTAGTGTGTGTGTGTGCATGGTGTGAGTGTGCATGGTGTGTGTGTGTGTGAGTGTGCATGGTGTGTGTGTGTGCATTGTGTGTGTGTGTGTGTGTGTATATGGTGTGTGTTTGTTTGTTTGTATGGTGTGTGCATGGTGTGTGTGTGTGTGTGTGTGTATGTGTGTATGGTGTGTGTATGTGTATGGTGTGTGTATGTATGGTGTGTGTGTGTGTGTGTGTGTGTGTATGTGTGTGTATGGTTTGTGCATGTACGGTGTGTGTATGGGTGTGTGTGATTGTGCATGGTGAGTGTGTGACTGTGTATGGGGTGAGTGTGTGTGTGTGTGTGTGTTTCCATTGCCATGAGGATATCATACAATTCTTAAAGCACTGGTCACATGGGCGCATTTTTTTTTAGCAATTTCTTGCCGGAAAGTTATTTCGAGCAATTTTCGAGAAATTCGAGCAAGTTTTTGAAGCATTTTTATTGACAATCGTGATAGTCAATTTCTTGACTATTTCGAGCAAGATTATCGGTTCAAAACCCGGTTAATACCATATTTAATGACACGAAGCTTATTTATCGAGTATTTACCTTGGCTATATATAACATAGATCAATAACATTATGTATAAAATGCACAAACAGTTTTTTACGACACACTGAGTTTATTATTTGGGTGGTGTTTTGGCGTGTTTGTTTACAAAACACAAGCCCATACAGCCGGTCATTCTCCACACACTAACAACCCTCCCTACTGTAACTACGATAGTTGAACCAGTCTATATTAAACACTCGTTCCTCCTCCTCGCCAGCCACTTACGAGTCCCCAATAGTTTTTCTTCGCTTTCTCTCATTTCTTTTTAATAATAACAATAATACCAAGGATAGCTGCTGCGTCGTCTGCATTGTTGTTGTGATGTTCCGTCTCCCTTCTACTCGCACAGCGGCGTTAACTTTTTTTTCTTGCTGTAGTAACTGAACCAAGAGCCACTCGTGTGACCACATTTGGAAGAAATTACTCGTAATTTCTTGCTCCAAATTAATTGCTCATCAAAGGGATCGTGTGACCGTAACTTAAGTCACCCTTTAAGAAAAACTGTAAATACTGATTCACAAAACTTAAGGATAATTTCTGACTTGGAACCATCGGTGTAATGCAGAAAACAGTTATTGTATTCTAAAACCTACCCAAGAAATCTTTTACCCACTTACGATATAATTCTTTTCTATTCCATCAATAGATGTTATTTTACTTTTTTATACGTATTTTTATTTTAGTAATTTATAAACTATTTTCTTTATATACTTCATTACCTTTTAGTGTAATGAAGAGAATGAATTACAGAAGGTTTTTATAATTATATTGCTAACAATATTTTTCCTCGCAATAAATAAACAATGACGATGATCTTGTTTACAATATGGAGCTTGATGTCTTACTCCATGTTCGTTTATTACATTTTCTGCCATACCCGACTGTTCTTTTCTTTCTTGTGGTGAAGGTTTTTGACAATTGATATATATATAAAGTTGAGTTAAGAATAATGACTCTGATATTATAGCCATTAGGTCCTGAATAATAAGTGGTGTCTAAGTGAACAAATGTATGATGTCTTCAATTACCAGCGTAGTGGGGGGTAACAGTGGGGGTAGAAGCGAAGGGTAGGAGTGAAGGGTGGGAGTAAGGCGTGGGAGTAAGGGGTGGGAGTAAGGGGTGGGAGTAAGGGGTGGGAGTAAGGCGTGGGAGTAAGGGTGGGAGTAAGGGGTGGGAGTAAGGGGTAGGAGTAAGGGGTGGGAGTAAGGGGTGGGAGTAAGGGATGGGAGTAATGGGTGGGAGTAAGGGGTGGGCAAGGGTGGGAGAAGGGGTGGGAGGCGATGGAGTAATGGTGGGAGTAGGTGGGAGTAAGGGGTGGGAGAAGGGGTGGGAGTACAAGGGAGGCAGGGAGTAGGGCGGGAGTAAGGGGTGAGTAAGGGGTGGGCAGGGTGGGAGGGCGGGAGTAAGGCGGGAGTATAAGGGAGTAAGGCATGGGAGTAAGGCGTGGGAGTAAGGGTGGGAGTTAGGGGTGTGAGTAAGGGGTGGGAGTAAGGGGTAGGAGTAAGGGGTGGGAGTAAGGGTTGGGAGTAAGGGGTGGGAGTAAGGAGTGGGAGTAAGGCGTGGGAGTAAGTGTGGGAGTAAGGGGTGGGAGTAAGGGGTGCGAGTAAGGGGTAGGAGTAAGGGGTGGGAGTAAGGTGGGAGGGTGGAGTAAGGAGGGAGCATATGGGAGTATGGGTGGGAGTAAGGGTGGGAGCAGGCGAGTAAGGGGTAGGGAGTAAGGGTGGAGTAGGTGGGAGCATGGGGAGTATATGGAAGCAGGGTGGGATTAAGGTGGACGGGTGGGAGCAAGGTAGGAGTAAGGGGTGGGAGTAAGGGGTGGCAGTAAGGGGTGGCAGTAAGGGGTAGGAGTAAGGGGTGGGAGCAAGGGGTACGAGTAAGAGGGTGGAAGCAAGGGGTGGAAGCAAGGGGTGGGAGTAAGGGTTATGAGTAAGTGGTAGGAGTAAGTGGTAGGAGTAAGGGGTAGAAGTAAGGGGTAGAAGTAAGGGGTAGGAGTAAGGGGTAGAAGTAAGGGGTAGAAGGAAGGGGTGGGAGCAAGGGGTGGGAATAAGGGGTGGGAATAAGGGGTGGGATTAAGGGGTGGGAGTAAGGGGTAGGAGTAAGGGGTAGGAGTGACGAGTAAGAATGTGGGACAAGAGGGAGGGGTAGCAGTGGGGGGTAGGGTTAGGTTACAAACTTCTATTTACTTCATCATCTGTATCCTGCTGGTGATGTTCTCTCTTTAAACAATTTGTAAAATAAATAAATAAATGGTCAGGTGTAAATGGTAAGAATTTAACAGAGTAATACTGAGGTATTACAAGAAAGAACTAAAAACTGTCCACTGTGTGTATCAACATTTTATAAAAGTATTTGTGAAGCTGTAAAATACTTAGATATAAACTTTTAATTCAACTCTGTAATAAAAATAATTGCAATAATGAATCTAAACAAGAAATGAACTGGGTGAAAAAATCTACAAAATACTAAAATATAAAAAAGAAGAATTACAGTAAAACCTGAATCATTGTAATAAACATTATTAAACTTTTCGTTGTTATGACCTAAAACAAACAAGGAAGACTCGTCTAGATTTTCGCTCTGTGAATTAACTCCTTGGATCGCTTTTGGGCAAGAGGGGAGTTACTCCGACTTATTCCGTGAAAATATTCCCAACTGTCCATAGAATCCGTTACAGTTTCCTTTATAGTAAGTGACTCACAAATGATTAATATTCCCATTCACCAATACTTTATTATATCAGAGAACAGTGCAGAGATAAGCTGGCCAATGAGCGATGGTCAAAGATAATACAGATTTAATACTGGATTGATAAGTACAGCTATAGTGATTTGTTTCATGTTACAGTAATAATAAACTTTATCAAATGTTATAACTACCAAAGTGTTATTTTCGTGATCGATACCCTGCTGCCAGGATTATAACATCGTTTAAAAGTTCAGTAAAAATATCATGCAGATTAAAACCTAACCTAGTGTATCGTAACCTAACTTAGCCTTTCCTAAGCTAATTTAGACTATCCTAAACTAGCCTAACCTATCCTAATCACACCAAACCTAACCTATCCTAAATTTATATATCATCAACAGATTTATAGATATGTTGGAGGAATAATTATCAAAAGTTTGTTGTCTCTGCAAATGTATTTTAAAAAAAAGAAAATGAAATTAAAACTTTCTAGAGAACTCAATTGTGTCATGAGCGTTGCGGCTTGGTTAGGTTAGGTAACATTAGGTTAGGTTAGATAAGGTAAGGTAAGATTAGGTAAGGTGAGGTAGTGTTAGGGTTAAATACATTTTACTAATTTTGCATCAAAATAATCACGACTGAAGGTATCGGATAAAAAACCTCTGAATATAATTCTTTTTCTGAGAAAAAAATTTCTTTACCACTTATTTTTTGCCCCACTTTTTTTATTAAGTTTGATGAACTTAGATTAGGTTAGGTATTATTTAACTCTGAGTCATGGGTACTTATTGGATACTTGGCAGAATAACTTGTTATAACTTGGTCCTAACAAAGGCGGAGTCTAAGCAAAAATGTTCACTTGACCTCATATTTGGATTTCATTACTGAAGGATATTTACAGCTATACCACATTAATAAGGTCTATCTGCAAGTTTATTCAGTCATAAAAAAAAATATACCCTAAATGTGGACAATAAAAATCTTCTATTTTGGTATAAATTACTTGAAAAGTTGTAAGAAGACAAAAGCTGCATCTCTTCCATAAAGCGAGAAATAGAACAGCCAAGCCTCTTCTTGTCGTAAAAAAAAACTAATATTGTATTTTAGTATGTTGATGTACAAAACATTTTCTTCATTATTCTATGATAAAACAAGTCTAACAAGCATTATTAAAACATATATTATTAATTTTTTTTCATGCAATCCGGAAATAGCGACTACTATATCCAGGTTGATCGTGTTGAGGTCCTGTAAGTTACAGGCTAGATTACGAGCTCACTTACGGAGTTCGATGCCAAATATTTGTTTTGAGAATCCCGATCGGAGACTGTAAGTCCAGTTACTTGGTAAACAAGTAGATACAGTGAAATAAACTGCTGTACCTAAATATTATGTAACTCAAAATATATTCCCAAAACAGCACGTTTACAGATGAAAATAAAAAAAAGCATATATAATACAAACAAAATCAATTAATATGTTTTTTATTACAGTATTTTTAAATATCAGAAGCGTAGGTTCAGCGCTTCTTTTGTGTCTTTTTCCCGGTGAAGATGTAGTCTCCCCATGGCAGGTACTGGTCCTTTTGTACACGGCAGAAAGTGGTAGTTTCCTTCTTCTTCTTGTTGTTTTGGGTCTTGTTGTTTTGGGTCTTAGTGTGTTTTGTGGTCTGCAGTTTGTTAGATCGGGGGCCCTTCTCCTTCATCTGGCAAGGCTTCACCTCCACCTTAGTCACCTTCGATACAGTGCGTCGGAACACCATTGTGATGTACTGACACTAACAGCTCTCTCACTGAGGTCAAATCAAAATTTGACCATACAGAAAGAATTACGGTTTAATAAGGTTGGAATTTAAAGAAATTGACAACAAAATAAAGCTCTGTTTATCACTATAGTAAAGAGGGATGGTGTTTGTAAAGATGATGGATGGTGTTATAATATGTAGTGATGATGGATGGTGCTATATGTAGTGATGAAGGATGGCGTTATATTGTAGTAATGATGGATGGTGTTATATGTAGTGATGATAAGAGGGTAATATATGTAGTGATGATGGATGGTGTTATATATATATTGATGATGCATGATGTTATATGTAGTGATGATGGTTGGTGTTATATGTAGTGATGCTGGATGGTGTTATATGTAGTGATGATGGATAGAGTTATATGTAGTGATGATGGATGATGTTATATGTAGTGATGATGGGTGGTGTTATATGTAGTGATGTTGGATGGTGTTATATGTAGTGATGATGGATGATATTATATGTAGTGATGATAGGATGGTTCTATATGTAGTGATGATGGATGGTGTTATATGTAGTGATGATGGATGATGTTATATGTAGTGATGATAGGTTGGTTTTATATGTAGTGATGATGGATGGTGTTATATGTAGTGATGATGGATGGAGTTGTATGTAGTGATGATGGATGATGTTATATGTAGTGATGATGGTTGGTGTTATATGTAATGATGTCGGATGGTGTTATATGTCGTGATGGATGGTTCTATATGTAATGATGGTGGATGGTGTTATATGTAGTGATGATGGATCGTGTTATATGTAGTGATGATGGATAGTATTATATGTAGTGATGATGATGGATGGTGTTATAAGTAGTGATGATGGATGTTATATGTAGTGATGAAGGATGGTGTTAGTGAAGATTGTGAAGTGAGATGTAGTGAAGATTGTGAAGTGAGATGTAATGAAGATTGTGAAGTGAGATGTAGTGAAGATTGTGAAGTGAGATGTAGTGAAGATTGTGAAGTGAGATGTAGTGAAGATTGTGCAGTGAGATGTAGTGAAGATTGTGAATTGAGAAGTAGTGAAGATTGTGAAGTGGGATGTAGTGAAGATTGTGAAGTGAGATGTAGTGAAGATTGTGAAGTGAGATGTAGTGAAGATTGTGAAGTGAGATGTAGTGAAGATTGTGAAGTGAGATGTAGTGAAGATTGTGAAGTGAGATGTAGTGAAGATTGTGAAGTGAGATGTGGTAAAGATTGTGAAGTGAGATGTGGTGAAGATTGTGAAGTGAGATATGGTGAAGATTGTGAAGTGAGATGTGGTGAAGATTGTGAAGTGAGATATGGTGAAGATTGTGAAGTGAGATGTAGTGAAGATGTGAAGTGAGATGTAGTGAAGATTGTGAAGTGAGATGTAGTGAAGGTTGTGAAGTGAGATGTAGTGAAGATTGTGTAGTGAGATGTAGTAAGATTGTGAAGTGAGATGTAGTGAAGATTGTGAAGTGAGATGTAGTGAAGATTGTGAAGTGAGATGTAGTGAAGATTGTGAAGTGAAATGTAGTGAAGATTGTGAGGTGAGATGTAGTAAAGATTGTGAGGTGAACATAAGAACATAAGAACATAAGAAAGTGGGATACTGCAGGAGGCCGACTGGCCCATACAGGGCAGATCCCTTTCACACCCATCCCAGCACTTCCATGTGCCTATCCAACTTCGCCTTGAAGCTCCCTAGCGTCCCCGATCCTACTATAGCATTCGGTAGCCTATTCCACATATCCACAACTCTATTACCAAACCAGTGCTTGCCTATATCCTTTCTGAATCGGAATTTATCTAATTTTAAAAGCCATTTGTTCTAGTTATTTCGTTATTACTGAGCTTCCGCAACATCTTCCATTTTACCCTTGTTAATCCCACTCACCCACTTGCGTCAATCTCTATCATATCTCCCCTAACTCTACGCCTCTCTAATGAATGTAAGCCTAAGCTTTTGGCCTTTTCTGCCATGGAAGGTTTCTAATATTATGGATCATTTTTGTCATTCTTGTACTCTCTCCAAATAATCATGTCCATTCTATAATAAGGCGACATTCAGAACTGAACCGCATAATCCATGTGTGGCCTCACTAATGCTAGGTAAAGTTTCATGATAACGTCAGCAGTTCTGTTACTCACAGACCTAGATATGAACCCAAGAATCCTGTTTGCCTTGTTGCGAACGCTAACACATTGTTTTCTAGGTTTCAAGTCGTTGCTAACAAATACACCTTGATTTTTTTCACAAACTGAGTTTTCTATTTCCGTGTTACCTAGTTTATACTTAACGTTTGTATTCGCCTTCCCTATCTGTAGTACCTTGCATTTATCACTATTAAAATTCATTTGCCAGTCTACTGACCACTCATGTAAGGTATCTAGATCTCTTTGAAGGTGTTCAAAGTCACTGTCTGAATTTATCACTCTCCCCATTTTGGTATCATCTGCAAATTTACTAATCCTACTAGTTATGCCTAAATCAAGATCATTAATGAATATAACAAACAGCAGAGGGCCTAATACAGATCCCTGGGGAACTCCGCTTTTTGACCGCACCCCAGTCTGACTTTAATCCATTTATGCTGACTCTTTGTTTCCTACCAGTTAAATCCCATGACCTAATCCATTTTAATTACTGATCCACCTATTCCATGCTTACCTTCCTTATCATCTCTCATGAGGACTCCTATCGAATGCTTTACTGAAATCTAAATAAATTATATCATATGACTTATCATTATCTACCGCTAAATACTTCTGAGAAAAAAGTTAAGCAAATTTTAGAGACAAGAACGTCCCTGGGTGAACCCGTTGAGAAGAATGAATTATGCTGAATGTTTCAAGGTGGCTTCTGACGTAGCAACAATTGACTCTAAAGCAACTTGCCTATGATTGACGTGAGACTAATGGGGACGGTAATTTGGGATGCTATTGATTTATCACCCTGAAAATCGAACCACATTTGTAAAGTTTCGCTTCTGGCACTAGGCCCGATTCTAATGACTTATTAAATAACAAACTGCTAATGGATTACTCAACCCATCTCTACACATTCTTTTAATATTCCTAGCATATACCTCGGCCTGGACCAGGCGATTTATGAGGCTTCAGCTCTGTTAATTACTTTAAGCACATCGTTACTACAAGTACACATATTCATCAACATATTTTCTATACTGTCGTTATATACCTTATGAACTTCTGGAAACTGTGCTAGGTTTTCATTTGTGAATACGGAGCGAAATGACTATTTAACGTACTACACATTTCTAACTCATCATCAGTCATTTCTCCTGTCGTAGTTTTAAGGGGACCTATTGTATCTCTAACCTTTGATTTATACAGTTGATAAAAAGCTTTGGGGGTATATTTCGATTCGTTTGCTACCTTGATTTCATAATTTCTCTTTGCTTCTTCAATTAGAATATGACTCCAATGTATGTGATCCACTGACCTATATATGCTGCTGGTGAATGTGATGTATTTCCTTCTTTGTGTACGAACCTCTGTCCTGCGTGGCAGTGAACAGTGGCATTACCCACATGAATCTGACCTATATATAGTGTCAATGAATATGATGCATTCTTTGTGTACGAACCTCTGTCCTGTATGGCAGTGAAAAGTGACATTACCCACATGAATCTGACCGACGTATATGTATGTATGTGTGCGTGTGTGCATGTATATGTACGTGTATATGTGTATGTATATACGTATATGTATGTATATGTGTGTGTGTGTGTGTTTACATATATGTACTGTCAATGAATATGATGCAACTCTTTGTGTACGAACCTCTGTCCTGCATGGCAGTGAACAGTGACATTATCCATTTGAATCTGACCTCTATACATTTATAGTTGTTAATGAATATGATGTATTTCTTTGTGTGTGAACCTCTGTCCTGCGTGACAGTGAGAAGTGATACCACCCTCAGTGTCAAGACCTGACTGAATTGCTCGGAATAGGCAAACTGTACTACAAGCTCTGCCAATAAATTTGTTAAACCAAACTCTTTGCTTTCCTAATTTCTGTTTATACCTGTCTTGTTTGGTTCTGATAGTAACCAAGTAAGTGATTTTCGCCTTTCTTAACTTTTCTATCTACTCCTTTCTTTTTCCCTAGAAGATCTAAGAGTCTATTATTCATCCATTTTTGTTGGTTCCGTATCGATCTGAATTTTCTTTTAGGGATGTGTTTATTTTGGGCATTATTGATTGTCGCAATAAATTGCTCATAAGTAGCTGCTAAATTAAATTCGGGGTTATCCCGTCCTAAGTTGACAGTTTCCGGAGGTGTGGGGGGGATTAATCTTTTGACCATAGGGTCATCCCTTAGGTCTCTCCTTATGCTACCGTAATTAGCATTCCTAAAATCCGGGATCAAGGCCGAATTTTCCTTCTTCCTGCCATCCCATATTATGTTAAAATATATGGCTTTATGATCACTGTTTCCTGTCTGCCTCCAATCCCAACATCTTTACTAGATTTTCATTATTACTGAGAACTAAATCGAGGATATTATTTCCTCAATGAATGGCGTCGACAGCACTTTACACTGTTCTTCCAACCAGCAATTGAAACCGATTGCACGGGACATCCATTCACGACTGGCACCACGTCTAGGTAGGATAGAGCAAGCAATAGGAGTTCCACCCTTCACCCTAATCTTATCTAGAGTTTCCCTATACAGCTTACGCAGTTCGACACTGGTAAGCTTACCTACGTCATTGCCTCCTGCACTGAGTAAGACTATGGGGTTGTCTCCACAGTCATCAATGACGTTCTCCACTCTCTCTCCAGTACTCTACCTATCCCTGCCCCGGGGAGACACTCGAGCTTCCTAACTTTAGTGCAGAGATTGTTACCTAAATACTTCACCATCGAGTCTCCCATGACAGAAACACATTTGACCTTACCTGAGTGTGGTGATTTCTTACCTGCGCTACTCCCTCTCTCCACACTAACAGAGGGAGTAGCACTCGTGGTGTTACTAGCACGTTCCTCACACTCGTTTAGGTCTACAGCTGAGTGCCTTTTTAGAGTGCATTTTGTAGCACTAGCAGCAACTACCTTCCATGAATCCACTTCAACTTCACCGTCCTTCACGACACTGGCAAAGGTTTTCTTCTCCTCTAAAACTAGCTTCAAGGCTAAGTTTTCGCCCTTGAGACTCTGGACCTCATTCTCAACCTTCTCCAGTCGGTCTTGCAAGGCAAGACAAAGCTGGAGAACGTGAGAGGTGGTCGAGTACTCGTCAGCAGCTGCCATGTCACTACAGTATATCACTCACTAACACTGACAGGAACATTGGTGGTCCGCACTGGCTGAGGTCAGAGGTCAACTGACTGAGTCAGAGGTTATCAGCATATATATATATATATATATATATATATATATATATATATATATATATATATATATATATATATATAAATATATTTATATTTATATATATATGCTAATAACCACAAGGAAAAAGAAAACACGAAGTTCCCAAGCGGTTTCATGTAATTCACATCTTCAGGGGTGAGTACAAACTAAAGTAGAAGTTCAGAACAAGTTATATATACAGAGGAGGGTGAGATCAGGTCCACAGAGGTCAAGTATAGGTAATGACCCTACTAATCTTCACAAAAGCACCTCAGCGGACGCAGCGGACGGTAGTCAGATCAGAGGGAAAACTGACCCAACCTTCTCACCTGGTTACAAATCTTCTTAATTACAAAATTGTCCAATTACTCAAATTCATGTTGACTGCTTCGGTATGTTTAATGAGACTAGATTCTATAATGTTCCCACTATCAATTGAATTACAAGGTAATATTGAGGAGGCATTATCCCAGTCAATGCAATGCTTGTTATCCCTCAAATGAACAAACAGAGCATTGGATTCCTGGCCTGTCCTAACACTTTATTTATGTTGTTTAAGTCTAGTTACAAACTCTTTACCTGTCTGGCCTAAGTAAAACATTCCTTTACAACTAAAAACCTGGAACGTCAATGTGGCATTTAAAAACTCATGCACTGTTAAACAAATGTTAATCGAGAACTCCCCCCAACAATACAAATGGCTGCATTTATAAAGTCCCTTGCAAGGAATGTAATATGTTTTACTTAGGCCAGACAGGTAAAGAGCTTGTAACTAGACTTAAACAACATAAATAAAGTGTTAGGACAGGCCAGGAATCCAATGCTCTGTTTGTTCATTTGAGGGATAATAAACATTGCATTGATTGGGATAATGCCTCCTCAATATTACCTTGTAATTCAATTGACAGTAGGAACATTATAGAATCTAGTCTCATTAAACATACCTAATCCGTTAACATGAATTTGAGTAATGGTATGTACAAATTGGACAATTTTGTAATTAAGAAGATTTGTAACCAGGTGAGAAGGTTGGGTCAGTTTTCCCTCTGACCTGACTACCGTCCTCCGCTGCGGTGCTTTTGTGAAGATTAGTAGGGTCGTTACCTATACTTGATCTCTGTGGACCTGATCTCACCCTCCTCTGTATAAATAACTTGTTCTGCACTTCTACTTTAGTTTGTACTCACCCCTGAAGATGTGAATTACACAAAAGCGCTTGGGAACTTCGTGTTTTCTTTTTCCTTGTGGTTATCAGCATATACGTGGATCACGCTCACCTACAGTGATTTATTTGCATATATATATATATATATATATGCACAGTTTATAATTATTTTTTTTATTTTTTTATTTATGTATTTATGTATTTATTTATGTGTTGTGTAATTTTGACAGTAAAGATTCACGTCTACATTGTATGTTCTACAGTAAGAACGGTTGAACATATTTTAACTCCAAGAACATATTCATGACCCCTTAACTTCCCCCTAACTTAGCTACAGTGATAATCCTGGCTTTTATTCTGTTTACTTCCCCAGGAGAGTGCAACTTCTACACTTCTAGAGAGAGCTACCTGCCATACTCCTACGCCGCCTATATTACCGAGAAAAACAGTCCATTTCCCCGTGTTCTCCAATCTGGGTATATACAATATATATATATATATATATATATATATATATATATATATATATATATATATATATATATATATATATATATATATATATATATATATATATATATATATATTACTTCATGATTTGATAAGTGGCAAGGCTGAAGTAAACACTTTGTTGGTTCTGCTTTATTGTAGAAAAATATAGTTTCACTGGTACTGAGTTCAGTTGAGAGTATAATGTACCGTCTCTGCTCAGGGAAAGGTCTTAGTGCACTTGTATAGCAGAGCACTTAAGTGAGATGTTCACTGGGTAACAGGTGATATGATAGTCTCTATCTCACACCAGGGAGAGGGAGTTGTCAGGCGGGCCTTAAAGGATATGCTTCAGGTGTTGTTGTTGAACTACACTGACTAAGCTTGACCACGCCTGATCCCCAGAGGAAATGTCAACTCACCAATTGATTCATACTCATGGGTGAATGACTTGGTGAATATATGGGTAATATATATTTGGGTAAATATTTATATAATACAAATGTTGCTGTTACAGGTCGATATGCTCCAAAATTTTACGTGTGACCAGTGACAGCCCTCATATACCAAAATTTATCGTCCATGGTCTCATATTGTTTTCCACAATGTATGCACAGATAGTTGTTTTAGCTACTGTACATCTGTATGATTCTGTTAGTAATGTTGTATTATTGTATCTGAAATATTATAAATAACGTAATCATTACATAACTGGGGGAACACACAGATTGAAGATCAAATGTATTCTTTAAAATCCTCAAGTGTATTGTACAAATTATTCATAAGTTATCCCAACAGAAAATTTACTCTCATTCTACAAATGACATTTTATTCACAATCATTATTTTCCATGGTTAGGTATAAAGAAAATGTGTTAAGGAGTTCAAGACTCGTGCAGGATCAGATCAACACGCCCAGGGAGGTAGCAGTGTTTTGGACAGAGTACGTCATCCGTCACCGAGGGGCGCCCCAGTTGAGGTCCCCCGTCACTCACCTGTCCTGGGTACAGTTTTACATGTTCGACGTGTTGCTGCTCCTCTGCGTCGTTCTCCTCTTCCTCTGCCTCACCCTATCTCGCATCATCACATTTATCTTTGGTAAAATCTTTCGTGGTAAAGAAGACAAGAGGAAGAAGGATTAAGAATGTCGTCCTGGTGTTTTTGGTGAAGCACGACCATTGACTAAATCCTCAGAAGTGGTGGAAACGAAAAGAGGATGAATTCAAATTGTTGCTATTAAATCCTGGTTACGAAATGATTAATCTTTCAGAGCTTGACAGTGAGAGCAGATATAGAATTAGCTAATTGTATACGCCCCTCTCTCTCTCTCTCTCACACACACACACACACATATTATCGCCAGTATCACTAACTCTTTTTTTCTCTATTGCATATGTTTGGTGTCTTTCCAGGTATCCGTTTTTTTCTTGATCCTAAAAAAGATGCAGTTACATTACTTTTCCCTGATGCTCAAAAAAGTTACATACTTTCGTGACATGTTTTCCATCAGCCAGTCCTCATATAGACGGCGACTCTTGGGGTGTTTTGTATACTACACACACACACACACACTCACACACACACACACACACACACACATACTCACACACACACACACGCACACGCACACTTCATCCTTTACCACCGACGGGTCAAGATGGGTCAAGACGCACCTTGCGCTGCTCTAGCAGCAGCCACGTCAACTAGTGTGTTTGCCCATACCAACTCCCTCCCCTGAACCCTCCTCCCCACAGGAATATCAACAAGTTCTCGCCAGAAGTTACTGTTTCATTTGGGAAAGGAATGGAACCAGTGCTGAATAGTGGTGAACAGTGCTTAAGTCAGTGAAAAACAACTCGGCAGTCACAGTTGAGTCTTACCTAAGCTAACCTTCACACAGTGAGGTCCCAGGTATCCATTGATAATTCCCCTGAGACTCCACGATGGGGAGGCCTGGGACCACACCTCATTCACTAGAGTGAGTGAGGTCCTGTGACAACACACCACGTGGTGTCCCTATGATGCTACGACACCACGTAGTGAATGAGTTACGACAGCATCATGTAAGGTTCCCCATAACACCATCTGTGAGGGAACTACTACACCACGTGATGTCCCTCATAATACCATCCATGAGGGAATTACTACGCCATGTGATTCCCCTCATAACACCATCTATGAGGGAATTATTACATCACATGAGGCCCCTCATACACCATCTGTGAGGGATTTACTACACCACATCAGGCCCCTCATAACACCATCTGTGAGAGAATTACTGCATCATCAGGCCCCTCATACACCATCTATGAGGGAATTAATACACCATGTCAAACCCCTCATAACACCACCTGTAAGGGAACTATTACTCCACGGGATGTCCCTCATAACGCCATCTGTGAGGGAGTTACTACACTACGTGTCTGCTGTTCAACACCTCAGCTCACATGATCTACGTGACCTCCGCTGTAAACATTAATCCGTATGTTCACTACAGTATATGTTCCTTCACCTTTCTCTAATGAAGGCTTTTGTTAAACCACCACTGTATGTAATAAGTCATTTATGTCCAATGTATATTTCCAGCCTTCAGGCTGCAGAACTTTTTCAATAAACCGTTTATAATTATTATTATTATTATTATTATTATTATTATTATTTTAAACACACACATACACACGCACACACACGCACACACACACACACACACACACACTCACTACATCCTTGACCACCGGAGGGTCAAGACCTATCAGGAGCTGCTCCTGCTGCCCCCCTTGGCCAATGTTCGACCCATTCTCCAAGTCCCTCTCCTCGACCCATCCCCACCACCGGGATATCAATAAAATCAAAAGTGACAATTTCATTTCGGAAAGAACTAAGATCAGTGTTGAACAGTGATGAACAGTGTGTGATGATTGTTTATCATACCACAGATACAGCCCAGAGAAATACAACACATATAACAGTAAGTAAATGACCATGTGGTAACCCACATAGGTTGACACACCCTACAGTGACAGTAAAACCTGACCCAGGAGAGGTCACGGACAAGGTACCGGAGTTAACCCGGTGTTATGACCGTGTTAGTCAAGAAACTACACCCGGACAAGCTGTCCAGACCGGACCCAAGAGAGGTCAGTCTCACTGACCCAGAGTTCTAACCGTCACGAGGTGAACTTAACCCGGCGACATGACCGTGTTACTCAAGAAGCTACCTTCCAGGGAGTAGACCTGTCACCTGACCAGACACACCCAGATTACTGACATCTTCTGACTCATGCCAATATAAAGGTCCTGCAGCTCCCTCTCCTCTCAGAAACAGTCGCATTCGGATTATTATTGTGAAAGAGAAGGAGCTCCTCCCCAGAGGGAGACTTTCCTCCCCAGCACAGCGTCTCCAGCTAGCAGAGGCTTCCACAGGAGTCATAGATCAGCACTCCCTTCAGCAGCACCTGCTGTGCCTCCCTCAGGTCACACACGAGTCTTTGTCAGAGCGATTCTAGGGTGAGTTACTTACGGTAGGAAGTGTATCCATTTCATGTTTGTGTCTGAGAGTCAGTGTCCAGTAACTTCGATATATTTATCTATTAATGTGTCCATGCCATTCAGTTAATTAATAAAAAGTTGTATTGAAAGTGTGGTGTTTAGAAAGATTTCCCCTAAGAATATAATACCAAGTTAAAAGTAACTAACCGGCCACGCTACCAAAACTTCCTGGAAATAGACCACTATCTTCTGACCAGGCAGTGTTAATCAGTCCACCTGGGAACAACAGTGGGTCGGCTTTACACCTGATTACGAGATAACACAACACCACCTAGCAGAGAGTGAGGAACTGTGACACCACCCCACTCCACACAGTATCTCCATGACCCCGAGAGGTCCTTCACACCAACACCCGAGGAAGAGTCACTATACCACATGAACACCACATCACCCGATGTCTCCATGACCACGTGAGACCCTTCATGTCAACACCCATGGACGAGCTACTTCACCACGTTACCACACCACCCGGTGTCTCCATAGCCACGTGAGGTCCCTCATATCAACACCTATGGACGAGTTACTGCATCACGTGACCACACCACCCGATGTATCCACGACCACGTAAGGTTCACATATCAACACCTACGGACGAGTTATTGCACCACGTGAACACCACACCACCCGGTGTCGCCATAATCACGTGAAGTACCTCATATCAACAAATATAGACGAGTTACTGCACCACGTGAACACCACACCACCCGATGTCTCCATGACCAAGTGAGGTCCTTCATGTTAACATTCACGGGTGAGTTACTGTACCACATGGCCCCTGTGACCTTACATAGTATGGCAAGAGACCAGCCCAGGCCATCATTTGCAAACTATAATAATTTCTATGTCCAATTCATGTTCCTTCTCCTTTTCGTAATGAAAGTGTTTGTTAAACGACCCACCTACCCCATGTCTTTGTATGTAATAAGTCATATTTGTCTAATATATATTTTCAGCCTTCGCGCTGCATAACTTTTTAAATAAACCGTTAATCCGTTAATTCTTAGTAATATTATTGTTATTGCACACACACACACACACACGCCCACCCCAGCAACATCCATATATATATATATATATATATATATATATATATATATATATATATATATATATATATATATATATATATATATATATATATATATATATATATATATATATATATATATATATATATATACTAGCAGACTTGCCGCCCGGCTCATCCGTTAGGCAACGGTAGGACGCCACCCTCCCGGAGGCTCAACATTGTCTCACTGTTCAGTCCCCAAAACATCTGCTTCCATCAATAGTTCATTAACGGTGTATGTAAGTTCCACCATGTTTTTTAATACAACGGTACAGCAAAGTATATTTTTTTAGCATTAAACTGTTATAATTTTATTGTCTAATCATCACTTCATATAACACCACCCATCATCACTACATATAACACACCCATCATCACTACATATAACATCATCCATCATCACTACATATAACACCATAAATCATAACTACATATAACACCATCCATCATCACTACATATAACACCACCCGTCATCACTACATATAATAATATCCATCATCACTACAGATCGGAAAAGTAGTTTCCGAGATTCTCGTGTGGACACACACACACACACACACACAAACAGACAACCTTCTTTGTTTTATATAGATAGATTGTCTAATCATCACTACATATAACAACATCCATCATCTCTACATATAACACCACAAATCATCACTATGTATAACATCATCCATCATCACTACATATAACACCATCCATCATTACTACATATAACATCATCCATCATCACTACATATAATACCACCCATCATTACTACATATAACAACATCCATCATCACTACATATAACACCATCCATCATCAATACATATAACACCATCCATCATCACTACAAATCGGTAAAGCTGTTTCTTCTCGTGCGGACACGCACACACACAAACACACAAACAGACATACGTTTTTGTTATATATATATATATATATATATATATATATATATATATATATATATATATATATATATATATATATATATATATATATATATATATATATATGTAATATTCAGAAATTTCAGAGTAATTTCAAATGCCCCGCCATGAGTGATACTGAGCGTTCAAGGTCATCTGAGGGGAGGGAGCGCTGCCTGCTCGTAGCGAGAGACTGCGGAACTAGGCCTATATGATATTAAATGTGATTTACCGAATTAATAATGATGCGATTCATGAAGTTAAGGGACTATTATTGAATTTGAAATTATTATAGATCGTTTAGCAGTCTGAATAATGTTACGGGTGTCCCAAGGAGTTATTAGTTAGGCGGTAAATATATCACGTAGGACCAAGCTAACGCCTTGGGGAGACGCGACGCTGGCTAGGCCCAGTCCCGGAGAGCATTCACACAGACAAGACGTTCCGCGCGTCCATCAGAAATAGTCACGTGGCCTAGTCACCTGTGCTGCGCTATTGCAGTATAACAAGTAAGTCTCATTCGATCTCAGACAGGGTTAGATAGGGCAGTGATAAAGTAAACTAGAGCTAACAGTGAGTTCATTTCAGGGTTTCCGTCAGAACCCACTTGATTGGAGTTGACCGGAGTTGACTGCGAGAGATTGATTGACTGCCGTTGATGATTGAGGGTGGCGATTGTCGCCATTGGACCGATCAGTGTAGGCCTGTCACTGTTTAGCGGGGTAGCAAAGGATCTCTTGAGTGAACGAGTGCTCCCGACAACTAAAACGACACGGGACCAGCATCAGCAGTGGGTGATCAGTTCTTACCACTCCGGTGCACAACCCCACATGTCCCGAGCAGCTAGTGAAACCCTCTTGCTAACGGGAAGCTAAAGTTTCTCTCAACTGTACAAGGTCTGATTGGCTCACTCCCTTCCGCTTTATGGACGCACTGGGAGTACACTGAGGCTATCTGAGTAAACTAATGGTCACACACTGAGACCGTGAGTCTAGGTCTCTAGGAGATACCTAGAGGAACATTTTCCCTCCCTTATTACGGGTGTAGTTAACACCATTCCTCAGACTGATATTATCTTGACGTGTGTAGTTTAATAGTTTCTAAATAATTTTGATAATATTGTTTTGAATGTTTGTGCCATTAAGTGGAACCAGAGTGATACTGTGATTTGATTCTTTTAATGCCTCTAGTTGTTCTTCATAATTCTGATCTCAGGTATAACCTTGTTCCCCAGAGTAGTGGGTAGGTTAGGTTAGGAAGTGTACATCTGTTGGGGTGCTATAATTTTGTTGAGTGCCCTTAAGGCCTATTCATTGTAGAATATTTAATTTCGTAAATTTTATTACCATTTCCTCAGTGACTGATATTATTTTGTTGAAAGCCCTTAAGGCCTATTCATTGTAGAGTATTTAATTTCTTATATTTTATTACCATTCCTCAGTGACTGATATTATTTTGTTGAAAACCCTTAAGGCCTATTCATTGTGGAGTATTTAATTTCTTATTTTTTAGTACCATTTCCTAAGTGACTGATATTATTTTGTGAAAGCCCTTAAGGCCTGTTCATGCGAGCAACATTTCTTAATACTTCAAATTTATTGTTGCCTGTGTTTCTAATAATTTCTATGTCATGTATAACTTTTATTCCCCAGAGTAGTGTTTAAAGTTTAAGTTAAGAGGTGCGCATATTGGTGTACCATTATTTGATTATGTTTGTAGTGTTGGAGGGAATATAAGTGTCTAAATTTTACAGTGTGTCTCATTCATCCCAGTCACAGACGCTATCCTTCCACGGGTCACGGACAGTTCATTTTGTGTAGTAGATTTAAGTGTTCTTGTGCTGGTTTGGGATTTTTCTCAAAGGGGCGCTTCCACTGCCTTTACCATCTATTAAATTTTAATAAACCCCAAGTCAAGTGAGAAATTAAAGTCCAGCAAATTCCGACCGGTTACAAATGGTAGCAGAGCGTAGTTTTTAATGTCGTGACTGATAGTACTGTGGTTGGGATAATGAACGCTATCATGTGTTGGTTAGTAATGGTAGGGATTGAACTCGCACTGATGCTCATCCTTGTGCCCGGACTGAGTTGGTTAGGCTTGACAGTAGAGATGTGTATGAGGAGGAAGAGAGACGGCCGCGGGACCTTGGTACAGCTGAGAGAGGAGTTCGGAGACCTAAAGAGGGATTATCAAGCACAGGTAAACAGGTTCAAGTGGGAGTCTCAGGCACACATTCAACGGTTCAGGGAGGAAACAAGGGGTGAATGTCAGGCACACGTCCAGCAGTCAAGGAAGTGTGAGGTCCAAGTGGGAAATATAGGGGTACGTAAGTAGTTCAGAGAGGTTGATCGAGCCCTCCAGCTGAGAGACAAGACGAAGCCGACCGATTACAGTTTAGGGTGCATGGTAATGAGAAAAGGCAGGTTGTAGGGGGTGAGTTGGAGGAGTTGTGAGTAGGGCAGAGGGGATTGGAGAGATGGTTAGGTCAGAGATGTGCGTTGAGTAGTGGTTGCTGTCATGAGCGGGATTGAGTTGCTGTCATGAGCGGGATTGAGTTGCTGTCATGAGCGGGATTGAGAGTACGGTTGTAATGTCCAGGGCCTCACTAAGATGGACTGGTACATTTTCAGAGGGTTGGTCTGCCGGCATGAGGTTCGGAGACGTGGACTGAGTATTTTTTTGACACTGGTTCCTCTTAGCTCAAGGGCCAGGCAAAAGGAGAGCATGTTTGTTTTGGACTGAGTATTGTTTTGACACTGGTTCCTCTTAGCTCAAGGGCCAGGCAAAAGGAGAGCATGTTTGTTTTGGACTGAGTATTGTTTTGACACTGGTTCCTCTTAGCTCAAGGGCCAGGCAAAAGGAGAGCATGCTTGTTTTGGACTGTGTATTTTTTTTGACACTGGTTCCTCTTAGTTCAAGGGCCAGGCCAAAGGAGAGCATGTTTGTTTTGGGCTGGTATTAATTTTGACATTGGTTCTCTAGTTAAGGGCCAGGCAAAGGGGAGCGTGATGTTCTGGTTGGATTGAGTTGGGCTAGGAAGAAATGGAGTTGCTAGCTGCGAGTGGAATAGTACAGAGTTGAAGGTGGGTTTTAAGTTGTTCTCTCAGCACATGAGGGCAGTGCTGTCTTTTTTAGGGGGGTCGAGTGTTAGCGGGAGAGAAAAGGAGAGAAGAGAAGACGGGAATGCTGCATTTAGCAAAAGGGGTGAGGTGCAGTCCTTAGAACAAAATTTTAGGGGGGTCGTATGCATGTTTTCTCAGCACATGAGGACAGTGCTGTCTTTTTTTAGGGGGGTCGATTGTAATATTCAGAAATTTCAGAGTAATTTCAAATGCCCCGCCATGAGTGATACTGAGCGTTCAAGGTCATCTGAGGGGAGGGAGCGCTGCCTGCTCGTAGCGAGAGATTGCGGAACTAGGCCTATATGATATTAAATGTGATTTACCGAATTAATAATGATGCGATTCATGAAGTTAAGGGACTATTATTGAATTTGAAATTATTATAGATCGTTTAGCAGTCTGAATAATGTTACGGGTGTCCCAAGGAGTTATTAGTTAGGCGGTAAATATATCACGTAGGACCAAGCTAACGCCTTGGGGAGACGCGACGCTGGCTAGGCCCAGTCCCGGAGAGCATTCACACAGACAAGACGTTCCGCGCGTCCATCAGAAATAGTCACGTGGCCTAGTCACCTGTGCTGCGCTATTGCAGTATAACAAGTAAGTCTCATTCGATCTCAGACAGGGTTAGATAGGGCAGTGATAAAGTAAACTAGAGCTAACAGTGAGTTCATTTCAGGGTTTCCGTCAGAACCCACTTGATTGGAGTTGACTGGAGTTGACTGGAGTTGACCGGAGTTGACTGCGAGAGATTGACTGCCGTTGATGATTGAGGGTGGCGATTGTCGCCATTGGACCGATCAGTGTAGGCCTGTCACTGTTTAGCGGGGTAGCAAAGGATCTCTTGAGTGAACGAGTGCTCCCGACAACTAAAACGACACGGGACCAGCATCAGCAGTGGGTGATCAGTTCTTACCACTCCGGTGCACAACCCCACATGTCCCGAGCAGCTAGTGAAACCCTCTTGCTAACGGGAAGCTAAAGTTTCTCTCAACTGTACAAGGTCTGATTGGCTCACTCCCTTCCGCTTTATGGACGCACTGGGAGTACACTGAGGCTATCTGAGTAAACTAATGGTCACACACTGAGACCGTGAGTCTAGGTCTCTAGGAGATACCTAGAGGAACATTTTCCCTCCCTTATTACGGGTGTAGTTAACACCATTCCTCAGACTGATATTATCTTGACGTGTGTAGTTTAATAGTTTCTAAATAATTTTGATAATATTGTTTTGAATGTTTGTGCCATTAAGTGGAACCAGAGTGATACTGTGATTTGATTCTTTTAATGCCTCTAATTGTTCTTCATAATTCTGATCTCAGGTTTAACCTTGTTCCCCAGAGTAGTGGGTAGGTTAGGTTAGGAAGTGTACATCTGTTGGGGTGCTATAATTTTGTTGAGTGCCCTTAAGGCCTATTCATTGTAGAGTATTTAATTTCTTATATTTTATTACCATTCCTCAGTGACTGATATTATTTTGTTGAAAACCCTTAAGGCCTATTCATTGTGGAGTATTTAATTTCTTATTTTTTAGTACCATTTCCTAAGTGACTGATATTATTTTGTGAAAGCCCTTAAGGCCTGTTCATGCGAGCAACATTTCTTAATACTTCAAATTTATTGTTGCCTGTGATTCTAATAATTTCTATGTCATGTATAACTTTTATTCCCCAGAGTAGTGTTTAAAGTTTAAGTTAAGAGGTGCGCATATTGGTGTACCATTATTTGATTGTGTTTGTAGTGTTGGAGGGAATATAAGTGTCTAAATTTTACAGTGTGTCTCATTCATCCCAGTCACAGACGCTATCCTTCCACGGGTCACGGACAGTTCATTTTGTGTAGTAGATTTAAGTGTTCTTGTGCTGGTTCGGGATTTTTCTCAAAGGGGCGCTTCCACTGCCTTTACCATCTATTAAATTTTAATAAACCCCAAGTCAAGTGAGAAATTAAAGTCCAGCAAATTCCGACCGGTTACATATATATATATATATATATATATATATATATATATATATATATATATATATATATATATATATATATATATATATATATATATATATATATATATATATATATATATACAAGTAAATCACTGTAGGTCTAGGTATATGCAGTAACCACGGAAAGAAGAAAATCTGAGGTTAGTGTTTTTCTTCTTTCCTTGTGTTATCACACTTGCTCTCTATATATATATATATATATATATATATATATATATATATATATATATATATATATATATATATATATATATATATATATATATATATATATATATATATATATACATACAATCAACACCTCAACCCGCCAGGCTTCAAAACCACGGCCCACGAGCCCATGACTGTGAACGGAGAACGCTACCTCTAAATCACCAGGATACTAAAAGCAGTCCTAGAGTCTGTAATATTTCACACAAAGCCTGTTCAACGAGCTTATGGCGCCGTGAACCTATAATGAGGACTAACCATATCACCGAGGTGGTCAGAGTGACATTTTACCAAATCCGGCTTCGAAACACGAGGATCCATATACAGTATATTGCATTAGCACAATAAAGCACGTGGACTTCTACATACAATCAACACATCAACCCGAGGTTGTTATAATCATGGTAGTGGTTGTTATAATCATGGTCGTGGTTGTTATAATCATGGTCGTGGTTGTTCATAATCATGGTTGGGGTTGTTATAATCATGGTCGTGGATGTTATAATCATGGTCGTGACTGTTATAATCATGGTCGTGGTTATTATAATCATGGTCGTGGTTATAATCAAGGTCCTGGTTGTTGTAATCATGGTCGTGGTTGTTATAATTATGGTCCTGGTTGTTATAATCATGGTCCTGTTATGATCATGGTCGTCGTTGTTATAATCATGGTCGCAGTTGTTATAATCATGGTCGTGGTTATGATCATAGTCGCGGTTGTTATAATCATGGTCGTGGTTGTTGTAATAATGGTCTTGGTTATTATAATCAAGGTCGTGGTTGTTATAATCATGGTCGTGGTTATTAATCATGGTCGTGGTTGTTATAATCATAGTCGTGGTTGTTATAATCATGGTCGTGGTTGTTTATAATCATGGGTCG
>NW_024722089.1:0-9842 GCF_018991925.1 Homarus americanus | reverse complement strand
TAATCATGTTGCTTCACTCATCTTTCATATTCCTGTTGCTTCACCCTTCCTTCTTTCTCATAATCATGTTGTATCACTCGTCTTCATTTCTTATAACCATATTGTTTCACTTCTCTCTTTCTCATAACCCTATTGCTTCACTCCACTTTCTTCTTTATAATCATGTTGCTTCAATCGTCTTTCTGATAAACATGTTACTTTACTCGTTTTCTTTTGCATAATCCTTTTAATTCACCCCTCTTTCTTCTTCATAATCATGTTGCTTCCCTCGTTTTTCTTTCCCATAACCATGTTGCTTCACCTCTATTTTTCTTCATTACCATGCTGCTTCATCGAGCAGTCCGGAAAGCCTATGACAGTGATCCACGGGGCAGACGGCCCTCAGTTGCTTAACACTATCAGGAGGCTGCTCAAAGTGGAGGTGGCCGCCCTCAAGGGTCGTGGCGAGCGCCAGGTGGTGAGTACTGTGTCTCGTTGCACCAGTAGAAATATAGCACCAGGTTGTGAGGACTGTGTCTTCTTGCACCAGTAGTAATATAGCACTAGGTGGTAAGTACTGAGTCTTGTTGCACCAGTAGTAATATAGCACCAAGTGGTGAGTACTGTGTCTTGTTGCACCAGTAGTAATATAGTACCAGGTGGTGAGTACTATGTCTTGTTACACCAACAGCATTGTGGGCTACTTTTCTTACTGCATCAGTAGTAATAGAGCACCTAGAGTAAAGTTCACGTTTTTGTCAGGAAAATAAATAAGGTTTCGGTCAAACGGCTCTATAATGGACACTATACTGGAGGGTTAACATCCACACTTCAGGATGCAGGCCGTCCTGTGACATTCCTATGGATACCCTTTTACAACTTAGGACCCAAATTCGCCGCAAACAGAGAGAAGCTCGAGAAGCAGCCATCCCCCTGGACTCCCCGCCCACCTGGTAAGATGTCCTCCGTAAACTTCCTGACCTCTCGTATGTCTATGGGAAAGGGTCGCGGAAAAGGGACGTGATTGCTACCTGTATCATCATTGGGTATGTCTTTGCTTGGGAGATTGGTATCCCCGCATCCCCCGAGCAACACTCTTGTGCATTATGCAGAAGACCCGACAGCCGCACTACCTCCTAAGATGTCCCCACACACAACGCTTCCGTGATGCCTGCTGGACCACCACTCCACGACCCCCTGACGGAGACACGATTATCCTCCCCATACTGGCTAGATATTATGTAAGTAATATTGATAATGTGTTAAAATAATATCCTTCCTTCCTTAGGCTTTAGTAAGCCCCTTTATAATATTTATACTGTATATACTTGTGACACCTGCCAGATGCTTCTGGTGTTATTGTGCAGGGGTACCTAGTGTCAGCACTAGGATCCCGCTTCCTCTATCAAGGAATAAACTTTTGAAATTGAACTATACTGGATATCACGGAGGAGTTCGTGTTTTTAAAGTGTTTGAATAATTGTTTGTTTATGACAGATTCCATGATTGGATGTGATCGAGGTGAGTGCTGTGGGTCGATACTGGAAGAGATAGGGTGGGTATTAGCTATAATCCAAGATTTAGGAACAATAAGTTTTAGGAAGGTTGTAAAGTTCGGAGAGGACAGAATCAAATTCAGATGCACATTTTTTAGGAAGAAGGGTGGGATACCATTAGGTTCTGGGGCCCTGAAAGAACAGAAAACACCAGGCAAGTATGTAATTTGGGTTGTTAGTTGGAATGGATGAATTTGGCGGAAGTACTGGGAAAACGTTATTACTAGGACCGAGAGTTGAATCTTGGACAAATTTGTGACCTAGCATAATGGTTCCCAAATTTTCAACCTCACAAACCTCCGGATTGTCCTTGACAATATATATGGAACCTCGTTTTTCGAAGCCGGATTTGGTAAAACGTTACTCTGATCACTTACGAGGCACGGGTAGTCCCCTATTGGAGGTTCACGGCGCCATAAGCTCGATGAACAGGCTTTGTGTGAAATATAACGAAGTCTAGGATTGCTTTAAGTGTCCTAGTGGTCTAGAGGTAACGCTCCTCGGTCATACACATAAGATCGTGGGTTCAAGTCCTGGCAGGGTGAGATTGTTGATTATATTTATATATATATATATATATTCTGGGTCCCAATCTCTCTCTCTCTCTCTACATATATATATATATATATATATATATATATATATATATATATATATATATATATGTACATCCAGAAATTTCAGAGTAATTTCAAATGCCCCGCCTTGAGTGATACTGAGCGTTCAAGGTCATCTGAGGGGAGGGAGCGCTGCCTGCTCGTAGCGAGAGATTGCGGAACTAGGCCTATATGATATTAAATATGATTTACCGAATTAATAATGATGCGATTCATGAAGTTAAGGGACTATTATTGAATTTGAAATTATTATAGATCGTTTAGCAGTCTGAATAATGTTACGGGTGTCCCAAGGAGTTATTAGTTAGGCGGTAAATATATCACGTAGGACCAAGCTAACGCCTTGAGGAGACGCGACGCTGGCTAGGCCCAGTCCCGGAGAGCATTCACACAGACAAGACGTCCCGCGCGTCCATCAGAAATAGTCACGTGGCCTAGTCACCTGTGCTGCGCTATTGCAGTATAACAAGTAAGTCTCATTCGATCTCAGACAGGGTTAGATAAGGCAGTGATAAAGTAAACTAGAGCTAACAGTGAGTTCATTTCAGGGTTTCCGTCAGAACCCACTTGACTGGAGTTGACTGGAGTTGACTGCGAGAGATTGACTGCCGTTGATGATTGAGGGTGGCGATTGTCGCCATTGGACCGATCAGTGTAGGCCTGTCACTGTTTAGCGGGGTAGCAAAGGATCTCTTGAGTGAACGAGTGCTCCCGACAACTAACACGACACGGGACCAGCATCAGCAGTGGGTGATCAGTTCTTACCACTCCGGTGCACAACCCCACATGTTCCGAGCAGCTAGTGAAACCCTCTTGCTAACGGGAAGTTAAAGTTTCTCTCAACTGCACAAGGTCTGATTGGCTCACTCTCTTCCTGCCCATGGACGCACTGGGAGTACACTGAGGCTATCAGAGTATACTAATGGTCACACACTGAGACCGTGAGTCTAGGACTCTAGGAGATACCTAGAGGAACATTTTATCTTCCTTATTACGGGTGTAGTTAACACCATTCCTCAGACTGATATTATCTTGACGTGTGTAGTTTAATATTTCTTAAATAATTTTGATAGTAGTGTTTTTTGAATGTTTGTGCCATTAAGTGGAGCCAGAGTGATACTGTGATTTGATTCTTTTAATGCCTCTAATTCTGCATAATTCTGATCTCAGGTATAACCTTGTTCCCCAGAGTAGTGGTTAGGTTAGGTTAGGAAGTGTACACCTGTTGGGGTGCTATAATTTTGTTGAGTGCCCTTAAGGCCTATTCATTGTAGAGTATTTAATTCCTTAAATTTTATTACCATTTCCTCAGTGACTGATATTATCTTGCTGAAAGCCCTTAAGGCCTATTCATTGTGGAGTATTTAATTTCTTATTTTTTAGTACCATTTCCTAAGTGACTGATATTATTTTGGGAAAGCCTTAAGGCCTGTTCATATGTGCAATTAACATTTCTTAATACTTTAAATTTATTGTTGCCTGTGTTTCTAATAATTTCTATGTCATGTATGACTTTTATTCCCCAGAGTAGTGGTTAAAGTTTAAGTTAAGAGGTGCGCATATTGGTGTACCATTATTTGATTGTGTTTGTAGTGTTGGAGGGAATATAAGTGTCTAAATTTTACAGTGTGTCTCATTCATCCCAGTCACAGACGCTATCCTTCCACGGGTCACGGACAGTTCATTTTGTGTAGTAGATTTAAGTGTTCTTGTGCTGGTTCGGGATTTTTCTCAAAGGGGCGCTTCCACTGCCTTTACCATCTATTAAATTTTAATAAACCCCAAGTCAAGTGAGAAATTAAACTCCAGCAAATTCCGACCGGTTACAAATGGTAGCAGAGCGTAGTTATTTTTAATGTCGTGACTGATAGTACTGTGGTTGGGATAATGAACGCCATCATGTGTTGGTTAGCAATGGTAGGGATTGAACTCGCACTGATGCTCATCCTTGTGCCCGGACTGAGTTGGTTAGGCTTGACAGTAGAGATGTGTATGAGGAGGAAGAGAGACGGCCGCGGGACATTGGTGCAGCTGAGAGAGGAGTTCGGAGACCGAAAGAGGGATTATCAAGCACAGGTAAACAGGTTCAAGTGGGAGTCTCAGGCACACATTCAACGGTTCAGGGAGGAAACAAGGGGTGAATGTCAGGCACATGTCCAGCAGTCAAGGAAGTGTGAGGTCCAAGTGGGAAATATAGGGGTACGTAAGTAGTTCAGAGAGGTTGATCGAGCCCTCCAGCTGAGAGACAAGACGAAGCCGACCGATTGCAGTTTAGGGTGCATGGTAATGAGAAAAGGCAGGTTGTAGGGGGTGAGTTGGAGGAGTTGTGAGTAGGGCAGAGGGGATTGGAGAGATGGTTAGGTCAGAGATGTGCGTTGAGTAGTGGTTGCTGTCATGAGCGGGATTGAGTTGCTGTCATGAGCGGGATTGAGAGTACGGTTGTAATGTCCAGGGCCTCACTAAGATGGACTGGTACATTGTCAGAGGGTTGGTCTGCCGGCATGAGGTTCGGAGACGTGGACTGAGTATTTTTTTGACACTGGTTCCTCTTAGCTCAAGGGCCAGGCAAAAGGAGAGCATGTTTGTTTTGGACTGAGTATTGTTTTGACACTGGTTCCTCTTAGCTCAAGGGCCAGGCCAAAGGAGAGCATGTTTGTTTTGGACTGAGTATTGTTTTGACACTGGTTCCTCTTAGCTCAAGGGCCAGGCAAAAGGAGAGCATGATTGTTTTGGACTGTGTATTTTTTTGACACTGGTTCCTCTTAGTTCAAGGGCCAGGCAAAAGGAGAGCATGCTTGTTTTGGACTGTGTATTTTTTTGACACTGGTTCCTCTTAGTTCAAGGGCCAGGCAAAAGGAGAGCATGCTTGTTTTGGACTGTGTATTTTTTTGACACTGGTTCCTCTTTGTTCAAGGGCCAGGCCAAAGGAGAGCATGTTTGTTTTGGGCTGGTATTAATTTTGACATTGGTTCTCTAGTTAAGGGCCAGGCAAAAGGGGAGCGTGATGTTCTGGTTGGATTGAGTTGGGCTAGGAAGAAATGGAGTTGCTAGCTGCGAGTGGAATAGTACAGAGTTGAAGGTGGGTTTTAAGTTGTTCTCTCAGCACATGAGGGCAGTGCTGTCTTTTTTAGGGGGGTCGAGTGTTAGCGGGAGAGAAAAGGAGAGAAGAGAAGACGGGAATGCTGCATTTAGCAAAAGGGGTGAGGTGCAGTCCTTAGAACAAAATTTTAGGGGGGTCGTATGAATGTTTTCTCAGCACATGAGGACAGTGCTGTCTTTTTTTAGGGGGGTCGATTGTAATATCCAGAAATTTCAGAGTAATTTCAAATGCCCCGCCATGAGTGATACTGAGCGTTCAAGGTCATCTGAGGGGAGGGAGCGCTGCCTGCTCGTAGCGAGAGATTGCGGAACTAGGCCTATATGATATTAAATATGATTTACCGAATTAATAATGATGCGATTCATGAAGTTAAGGGACTATTATTGAACTTGAAATTATTATAGATCGTTTAGCAGTCTGAATAATGTTACGGGTGTCCCAAGGAGTTATTAGTTAGGCGGAAAATATATCACGTAGGCCCAAGCTAGCGCCTTGGGGAGACGCGATGCTGGCTAGCCCAGTCCCGGAGAGCATTCACACAGACAAGACGTTCCGCGCGTCCATCAGAAATAGTCACGTGGCCTAGTCACCTGTGCTGCGCTATTGCAGTATAACAAGTAAGTCTCATTCGATCTCAGACAGGGTTAGATAGGGCAGTGATAAAGTAAACTAGAGCTAACAGTGAGTTCATTTCAGGGTTTCCGTCAGAACCCACTTGATTGGAGTTGACTGGAGTTGACCGGAGTTGACTGCGAGAGATTGACTGCCGTTGATGATTGAGGGTGGCGATTGTCGCCATTGGACCGATCAGTGTAGGCCTGTCACTGTTTAGCGGGGTAGCAAAGGATCTCTTGAGTGAACGAGTGCTCCCGACAACTAACACGACACGGGACCAGCATCAGCAGTGGGTGATCAGTTCTTACCACTCCGGTGCACAACCCCACATGTCCCGAGCAGCTAGTGAAACCCTCTTGCTAACGGGAAGCTAAAGTTTCTCTCAACTGCGCAAGGTCTGATTGGCTCACTCTCTTCCTGCCCATGGACGCACTGGGAGTACACTGAGGCTATCTGAGTATATTAATGGTCACACACTGAGACTGTGAGTCTAGGACTCTAGGAGATACCTAGAGGAACATTTTATCTTCCTTATCACGGGTGTAGTTAACACCATTCCTCAGACTGATATTATCTTGACGTGTGTAGTTTAATATTTCTTAAATAATTTTGATAGTAGTGTTTTTTTGAATGTTTGTGCCATTAAGTGGAACCAGAGTGATACTGTGATTTGATTCTTTTAATGCCTCTAATTCTTCATAATTCTGATCTCAGGTATAACCTTGTTCCCCAGAGCAGTGGTTAGGTTAGGTTAGGAAGTGTACACCTGTTGGGGTGCTATAATTTTGTTGAGTGATATTATTTTGCTGAAAGCCCTTAGGGCCTATTCATTGTAGAGTATTTAATTTCTTATCTTTTATTACCATTCCTCAGTGACTGATATTATTTTGTTGAAGACCCTTAAGGCCTATTCATTGTGGAGTATTTAATTTCTTATTTTTTAGTACCATTTCCGAAGTGACTGATATTATTTTGTGAAAGCCCTTAAGGCCTGTTCATATGTGCAATTAACATTTCTTAATACTTTAAATTTATTGTTGCCTGTGTTTCTAATAATTTCTATGTCATGTATAACTTTTATTCCCCAGAGTAGTGGTTAAAGTTTAAGTTAAGAGGTGCGCATATTGGTGTACCATTATTTGATTGTGTTTGTAGTGTTGGAGGGAATATAAGTGTCTAAATTTTACAGTGTGTCTCATTCATCCCAGTCACAGACGCCATCCTTCCACGGGTCACGGACAGTTCATTTTGTGTAATAGATTTAAGTGTTCTTGTGCTGGTTCGGGATTTTTCTCAAAGGGGCGCTTCCACTGCCTTTACCATCTATTAAATTTTAATAAACCCCAGAAATTAAAGTCCAGCAAATTCCGACCGGTTACATATATATATATATATATATATATATGCAAGTAAATCACTGTAGGTGCGCGTGATCTAGGTATATGCTGATAACCACAAGGAAAGAGGAAAACACGAAGTTCCCAAGCGCTTTCGTGTAATTCACATCTTCAGGGGTGAGTACAGACTGTCTGTACTCACCCCTGAAGATGTGAATTACACGAAAGCGCTTGGGAACTTCGTGTTTTCCTCTTTCCTTGTGGTTATCAGCATACATATATATATATATATATATATATATATATATATATATATATATATATATATATATATATATATATATATATATATATATATACCCCGATTTACGCGGTCAATTGAACCCACAGGGTACAGCGGAAAGTGAACAACAGAACATATGGGATTAATTCCAATAGAGACTGGCCCGACCCCCAAACTCCACTTTTTCCGACACAATACCTATGTTGTAGTAAAAATAACATCTTAATTTTATGATGGTATGCTCACACAATTAATATTTAAGAGAAATACAGTCACCAGGTCAATGTCCATTCAAATAATGGACTCAAATCCCCCTCTTGAAGCTCACTGGCCTTACCTCTGAGAAATGTTTGATGAAACACTAGATTTTAGCATTTAGTAATACCAATTTAGCAATAAATGATCATCATATTGTAAGAATTCCAGCAATGTAAATTATATTCTGGCAGGGTAATTTGTATGAATTTTAAGAGCTAAAACAAATATCTTCAGTAAATAAACAAAGAAATATTCATCAAGGACACTATCTGTCCATCAAAATACCCCACCTCTGCCCTCCCTCCCTTCCTACCCCCCACCCCCCACCTTCCCTCCCTACCAGAGAAGCGATTGGGAGAAAATAGTATATTTACATATTTAGTAATAAATAATAACCCAGACTAAAGTTGGGATAATATAATTGACATTTCTAGATTCCTTGCAGGTCAGGGAATATTTTGAATGTAAACTTCATTTATTTTGCACAAACAATAAAATATTTCCTTTGTGTAAACCAAATTATTACATTAGATCTAAAATTTGTATGTCTAATGCAAAATCCATGATGTTTAGATTCAAAATGATCATTATATTGTAAGAATTCCAGCAATGTTAGTTATATTCTGGCAGGGTAATTTGTATGAATTTTATGAGCTAAATAAAAAAATAAAAAAATATACTTCACTGAGTATATGAGTAGATGCACCGCGGAAAGTGAAAGTCTGCTTCTGGCATGATACCACGTAAATGAGAAGTATCGCGTAAATGAGAAATCGCGGAAAGTGAAACCGTGTAAAGCAGGGTAATACTGTATATATATATATATATATATATATATATATATATATATATATATATATATATATATATATATATATATATATATATATATATATATATATATATATATATATATATGTGATATCCAGAAATTTCAGAGTAATTTCAAATGCCCCGCCATGAGTGATACTGAGCGTTCAAGGTCATCTGAGGGGAGGGAGCGCTGCCTGCTCGTAGCGAGAGATTGCGGAACTAGGCCTATATGATATTAAATGTGATTTACCGAATTAATAATGATGCGATTCATGAAGTTAAGGGACTATTATTGAATTTGAAAGTATTATAGATCGTTTAGCAGTCTGAATAATGTTACGGGTGTCCCAAGGAGTTATTAGTTAGGCGGTAAATATATCACGTAGGCCCAAGCTAACGCCTTGAGGAGACGCGACGCTGGCTAGGCCCCAGTCCCGGAGAGCATTCACACAGACAAGACGTTCCGCGCGTCCATCAGAAATAGTCACGTGGCCTAGTCACCTGTGCTGCGCTATTGCAGTATAACAAGTAAGTCTCATTCGATCTCAGACAGGGTTAGATAGGGCAGTGATAAAGTAAACTAGAGCTAACAGTGAGTTCATTTCAGGGTTTCCGTCAGAACCCACTTGATTGGAGTTGACCGGAGTTTGACTGCGAGAGATTGACTGCCGTTTGAGACTGCAGATTGACTGCCGTTTGAGACTGCCGTTGATGATTGAGGGTGGCGATTGTCGCCATTGGACCGATCAGAGTAGGCCTGTCACTGTTTAGTGGGGTACCAAGGGATCTCTTGAGGGAATCTAGCCGTCTGGGTGCCCAGCTGACGTCGGGACGATCGGGGGTCAGCAGCCCTCCTCTCCCTCGGCTCACACACCACATGTCCCGAGCCGCTTAGTGAAACCCTCTTGCTAACGGGAAGCTAAAGCTTCTCTCAACTGCACAAGGTCTGATTGGCTCACTCTCTTCCTGCCCATGGACGCACTGGGAGTACACTGAGGCTATCTGAGTATATTAATGGTCACACACTGAGACCGTGAGTCTAGGACTCTAGGAGATACCTAGAGGAACATTTTATCTTCATTATTACGGGTGTAGTTAACACCACTCCTCAGACTGATATTATCTTGACGTGTGTAGTTAATATTTCTTAAATAATTTTGATAATATTGTTTTGAATGTTTGTGCCATTAAGTGGAACCAGAGTGATACTGTGATTGATTCTTTTAATGCATCTGATTGTTCTTCATAATTCTGATCTCAGGTATAATCTTGTTCCCCAGAGTA
>NW_024722088.1:0-8141 GCF_018991925.1 Homarus americanus | reverse complement strand
ATGGGTCTGTAGGGTTCGTGTATAATGTTGTCTAGCACTCAGGATGGATGGAAACTCTAAGGTGGTTTTCTTGTATAATATAAGTTATATGATAGACAGTCTGGTGCTGGAGGTGCCGTGTGGTGAGGAGCTGCTCAGTAGAGACGTTCGGTGAGTAGCGTGTTGAAGGAGGTAGATGTGCAGGAGCTTCGTTAGAGAAGATGTTGCCTGTTGCTGGCCTCCTGGTTGAATGAAAGCTGGACAGCGAGGAGCTTGCTGGAGGAGGTGTTGCGTGTTCAGGAAGATGGGCCAGAATGAATCTCAATGGAGAGACAGAGCTTATATACCCAGCAGCCGTGAGTCATCTATGAGTCATGTTGGGAAAACCCGAGAAGTAACCGGTCTTTGGCTCCGTTGCTAGGATACTGCGGCATCTGGTGACGCCGCCGCCTGGGCCGCTAGTTTGGTTGCTAGGGAAGACGCAGCAGGTGGCTGCAGCTACGCAGTTGTAGGGGAGACGTCCACTACAGGTCCTCCATCTCTTCAAGTTTGCTCCATATTCTCTGTGCTTGGCTGTGTGTACGTATGTTCAGTGGTTCGATATTGTATAATTCGTGAAGTTCTTGTATTTTGGTGGTGTATGGCGGGAGTTGCTTTGATGCTCTACGGATAGCTTTGTTTTGTACTGATTGAAGTTTAAGTTGGCTGGATTTGCTGATCGTGTTGAGTGGTATTGGTGGATACTCTAGGTGAGGGCGGACAAGTGCTTTGTATAGATGTAGTTGAATTTTGGTGTCCATTTTGCTGAATCTTCGTAGTTTCGTGAGTTGTGATTGGGCAGTCTGTTTGCGTTGTTTTACGTGTTTTGCTATGCCTGTTCTTGTTATTGTGAGTCCCAGAATTTTGCCTTCGTTGGAGTATTGTATAGGTACGTTGTTGACTGTGATTGGTGCAGGGTTTATTTTGGCAATGTGTATTATCATTAGTTTCTGTGTATTGGTTTGAATTTTCCACTTTTTTTCATATTCGTTGATTTGCTCGATGGCGTGGGCTGTTTTCCGTGCCATCATCTGTTTGCCCTTGCCTGGATGTCGGATGATTTGGGTGACGTCATCAGCATAAGCTACGTATTCTGCGTGCATAGGAGGTGGCATGTCCGCCGTATATATTGTGTAGAGTGTGGGCGAGAGGTTACTTCCCTGTGGTAATCCGCTGTATAATTTGATGCTTGGGCCTGTGTGGTTACCTATGATAATTTTGGCCTCTCTATTGTCGAGGAAGTTACAAAGAAAGGAAGTAAAGTTGTTGGGAAGTTCTTGGGTGGTAATTTTGTATTTGAGCCCTAGGTGCCAGACCTTGTCGAATGATTTTGCTGCATCCCTTGTCTCCCTGATGATGATGATGATGATAATGAAGTAAAGTGGCAAATGACTTTGCACTGGGAAAGGAGAGGAGAGAGAGAGAGAGAAGTAAAGCATGGAAACGGGAAGAAAAGTGGGAGGGGTAGATAGCAGGTGGGCTGTCCACCTAGCGGAGACGAGTTGAAATGTTGGGGTGGTGGCCGCACGCAGCACACGCCCGCCCGCTCGGGAGGGAGGTGGAGGGGGGAGGGAAGCTAAGCTAGCTAGGTATTCATTATTGTAATGGGTGTTAATTTTTGTTTGTCCGATGGTGGTGTTATTTGTTCACATATATGTGTAAAGTGGGTCTTGTTCTGCTATGTCAGCATGGAGGCTCTTGGGCCACCAGCTGTGTGTTTTAGTAGTTCCTTCTTCTTTTAACTGGGAGAATAATGGGTCCTCGGTGGTGGTTGTTGGGGATTACTGGCCTCTTCGCCATTAGGCTATTTCGGCCGAAGCTGATGTCTTCTTTCTTCTTCTAATCTTGGTCTTCTTTCTTGCTACAACTAATCTGATGTTCTTGTTTCTTCTTTTCTTGTTATTCTTGTGTTCTTCTTGTTCTTGGTATTTTGGTTACTTCTTTCTTCTTGTTGTTTTGTGGGATGAATTATGGTATGCATGAGTGATATGATGGTGAGTTAGTGACAGACCAGATGAAATGGCTTGTCAGGTGACTGGTTTCTCTGTGATTTTTTTGTTTTGTTTTTTTTTTTGTTTTTTTTTTGTAGCCCGTGTCTTTTTGTTTGAATATGTGTTGGTGGGTGTCAGTTTAACTTGATAAATGTGAGTGTTGTATGTAATGATAAGGTTGGTGATGTGTTTCTCATGTTGTATGTTTTAATTTTTGTTTTATTCATTTTTATTTTTTTATAAGGCATGGTTACATACATATAGTTGATATAAAAAGAGTTCATGCGTGTGTCAATCATAACATGCCGATAAGATGGGTCTCCTTGAGGAAGGTTATTACAGCGTCACTTATGGTGACATCATCTTGCAATAGGTTGGGTACAGTCAGCACGAAGCCTTGCTCGGCAGCTAGGATCACCAGCTGCCGGCGCTCTGGTTCGTACTGGCTGCACTCAGTCAGAATATGTCTGATGGATAGAATTAGGTTACAAGTGGCACAGATAGGTGGGAAGGACTTGTCAAGATAGGCCCCTAGGTGGGTCAGATAGGTACAGTTCAGCCTTAGTCTGGCGAGAACGACCTCTTCCCTCCTATTCTTTCTATATGCTGAGGGCCAGTTTCCTATTTTAGTCTTCCAGGTGTTGTGGAGATTTAACCTAGTCCATTCAAGTTGCCACTTTCCAAATGTATATGTCTTCCCCAAGGAGAGACACGACTGAGTCTCCCAGGGTACATTGGTTGTCTCCCCGAGACCCACAGTCGCTCTTGCTAGTCTGTCTGCCTGTTCATTGCCCCAAATGTTACAATGCCCAGGCACCCACACCAGCACAATATTCTTGGCACACTCATGTAATTTATTAATAATGTTGCCCTGTATCTCATTGCTGGTAGTATCACCACCTTGAATTGCTTTAAGAGCTGACATGGAATCTGAAATGACAGCGACATCATTGACATTGCTTGTTATTGCGATGTCAATGGCTCTACTTATTGCGAACATTTCTGCAGAGAATATGGTTGTATGCCGCGGCAGGCGGGAGCTCCACTCCCCGTCTCTGCTCCAGATACCGGCTCCGACGTTGTCGTCAGTCTTGGACCCGTCGGTGTACACGTGAGTATAGGCGCTGAATCCTTCAAGAAATTGATAGAAAAGTTGCCTCACGAGCTCAGGATGAAAGTCATTCTTCGCTCCCGGAAGCCACGATGTTTCCACATGGAAGTTGGGGTTCTCCCATGGCGGACACAACGGTGGAACGTATCTATCAACGTCCTCGAAATGGATACCAGCACCCTGGCACAAGGTCTGGAGGCGGACAACCGAGGACGGGGACCTACGCAGCTGCAGGAAACGGAATTTAGCAACAGCACACCAACCTGGGTGGCCTGTGCCGCGCTTCCTAGCCGTACTCAACCCGTACCTTAGCGTCAACATGTCCCTCCTGATGTGAAGTGGAGGGACGTGGGCCTCAACCTCTAGTTTACCTACACGTGTACACCTGTAAGCACCCAGACATAGACGAAGGCATCGGTTCTGTATTCTGGTTAGCTTTGCGAGTGTGGTGTCGCATGCCGAAGCATACAACTGGCATCCATAATCAAGTTTTGATCTGATCAGGGTCTTATACACCATTAATAAAGATTTCCTATCGGCTCCCCATGTAGTACCTGATAAAACTTTCAGGATGTTTGTGACTTTAAGACATTTACTTTCAAGTTCGTTAATGCCAAGCCATGGCCGTATTTATACAATTACGAGGATCAAGATTTGGGGTGAGCTTAGCGAGAGAGCCAATCACAGAGGAGGAGGCCAGGCACACCCGGCACTCTGGTCCTAGCGTTGCTACGTGTGCGTCGGCACTGGAGAGTAGGTCTACCGGCACCGCTGGCTGTACGCTGATTGGCTGGTAGGCGCGCGGGAGCTCAGTCGTCGCTTGTAGGGGATGGAGTCCACTACAATGTGACCGATCGCCCAAGCAGCTAATGAGCCGATCAATTGGTGAAGAAGATAAAAGTAAAAAAAGTAAAAGTAACAGAGACGTGACCGATCGCCCAAGCGGCTAACGAGCCAACCAGTGGTGAAGAGGATAAAAATAAAAATAAAAGTAAAGGAGGACGGGGGGCGTGCAGACTCTGTACAGATCTACTCAGCCTTAAGCCTACCAGTTTACCAAGCAATGGACTTCTAATTATCGGCTTAATATTAATAATAATAATATTGATCGTTATTATTACTGTGATAATTGCTTTTAATCTGTGACCTGGTAGCAGGGCCTTAACGACAAGGTCCCCTTAAAAGCCCCGTTCCACTGCCTGGGTAAAGGCCGTTATGGGTAGTGTCATCCACCGGGCAAGCACAATTTATTTCATCTGAGTGAGAGATATACCCCTCAGTGGCATGACTTCCTAAATAATCACATCTACTAATTGAAGTCTAAGTAAAGTGAGATATGGAGGTGATCGTGCCCTTATGGCAATTCAGTGTTATTTAAAAAGGTGTTTTAACCTCCTCGGCACTCTGTGCGTCCAGTGTTTCCTTTTGAGTTGTCTTTTGTTTTTCTTCTCTATTTTTATTTTAGCTCACCTCGGCGATTTGTCGGTATCTACAGAATGTGTTGTCTCTATGTACACTGCATTTTGCTATGAATGACGGATTATACGTCCACTCAGTCCTTTAGAAACACAGAAAAAAACATCTTTGAGGCGGTAATAGTGTAGTGGATACTCTCCCCTACAACTGCCACTGCCGTTTGTCGCTGACCAGCCCATACCTTTTCGTGTTTCCCAGCCAAAGCCTCGTGATCTTGTAAGGGGGGGTGGGGGTACACAACAATTTGCTACCAATGTAACAGCGGCGGTTCTCTCTACTCATACTCTATGCCCTTATCTTATACTCTTACTTCTCTTGTTTCGAAACTGGATTTGGAAAAACGTTACTCTGACCACCTATGTGATACAGGTAGTCCCCATTAGAGGTTCACAGCGCCATAAGCTCGTTGAACAGGCTTTGTGTGAAATATAACAGAGTCTAGGACTGCTTTTAGTATCCTGGTGGTCCAGAGGTAGCGTTCCCTAGTCACAGTCATGGGCTTGTGGGCCGTGGGTTCGAATCCTGGCGGGCTGAGGTGTTGATTGCATGTAGAAGTCCGCGTGCTCTATTGGGCTAATGAAATATATATGGATCATCGTGTTTTGAAGCCGGATTTGGTAAAACGTTACTCTGACCACCTACGTGATATGGGTAGTCCCCATTAGAGGTTCATGGCGCCATATGCTCGTTGAACAGGCTTTGTGTGAAATATAACAGAGTCTAGGACTGCTTTTAGAATCCTGGTGGTCCAGAGGTAGCGTTCCCCGGTCACAGTCATGGGCTCGTGGGCCGTGGGTTCGAATCCTGGCGGGCTGAGGTGTTGATTGTATGTAGAAGTCCGCGTGCTTTATTGGGCTAATGATATATATATATATATATATATATATATATATATATATATATATATATATATATATATATATATATATATATATATATATATATATATATATATATATATATATATATATATATAGTAGGTATTAGGCAGCTACCAAACAGGGAGGTACTACCACCTGGGAAGATGTTGGAAGCATAATGTGTTGTCTATGGTAGACCCTGCTGCCACATGGCATCACGAAAATTGTGACCAAGTCCCAGGTTGCTGATCTGACTTTCTGCCTCATTTACACACAATAGCAGGGTCTCAATTGTTTCTCTGAACATTGACAACACAACATACAGTACATATATTGCTTCTCACTAGATTTTTTTTTTCATTTTGTTTTTCTTTATGGTTCTTTATTATTATTATTATTATTATTATTATTATTATTATTATTATTATTATTATTATTATTATTATTATTATATTTTCGCCCCCTTGGCCCTGATGTGAGTCAGTGACCTGTGCCTTGATGGGCTAATCCCCATAAAAAATTATATATATATATATATATATATATATATATATATATATATATATATATATATATATATATATATATATATATATATATATATATATATATATATATATATATATATATATATACCCAAGTAAATCACTGTAGGTGCGCGTGATCTAGGTATATGCTGATAACCACAAGGAAAGAAGAAAACACGAAGTTCCCAAGCGCTTTCGTGTAATTCACATCTTTAGGGGTGAGTACAGACTAAGGAGAAGTACAAAACAAGGTGTATATTTACAGAGGAGGGTGAGATCAGGTCCACAATGGTCAGGTATTAGGTAATGACCCTACTAATCTTTAAATAGCACCGCAACGGTCGGTAGTCAGGTCAGAGGTAAGGTGACCCAACCTTCTCACCTGGTTACAAATCTTCTTAATTACAAAAGTGTCCAGTTTGTACATGCCATTACTCAAATTCATGTTGAATGCTTCGGTACGTTTAATAAGACTAGATTCTATGATGTTCCTACTGTCAATTGAATTACAAGGTAATATTGAGGAGGCATTATCCCAGTCAATGCAATGCTTGTTATCCCTCAAATGAACAAACAGAGCATTGGTTTCCTGGCCTGTCCTAACACTATATTTATGTTGTTTAAGTCTAGTTACAAGATCTTTACCTGTTTGGCCTAAGTAAAACATATTACATTCCTTGCAAGGAACTTAATAAATGCAACCAATTGTGTTGTTGGGGGAGTTCTTGATTAACATTTGTTTAACAGTGCATGAGTTTTTAAATGCCACATTGACGTTCCAGTTTTTAAGTTGTAAAGGAATTTGAGAGAAATTTTTGTGAAATGGTAATACTAAGAGATTCTTATGGTCATGGGTGGACTTAGGATCAGTTCTATAAAAAGATTTCTTAGTAATGTTCAGGCATTTGTCTATGAAAGATCTAGGGTATTTAAGGTTTGAGCCAATATTATAGATATATTTATATTCCTCATCAATGAATTCCGGGCTGCAAATTCTCAAAGCACGTAAAAACATTGTTGAAAATACTGACTCTTTGACTCTATTATGGTGGGCAGAATAATAATGAATGTATGAACACACATTAGTAGCTTTTCTATAAATACTGAACTTAAAAGTGTTACCTATTCTCTGTATCAGACAGTCTAGTGTACTGCGCACATCATTGTCATTCCTAAAAACCCCATTTAATTCATATTACGCTATATAACATTCAAATCCACCGCGCTTGTAGAATCTCAGAAAACGGGAAACACTGTTAAAGGATAACTCACCTACTCAATGTTACTAGACCATGTGTTGTATTGTACCCAGGTACAGTTATATCATATTAATTGTATGTATTCATAGCATTAAGGAGAACTCAGGGTATCCATAAAATGAATGTTAAAGTCCAGTTGAGCCGGACTGTACTGTAGGACTAAGTGTGGATCAGGGTTTGAAGGTCATACTATTTACGTCTGTGAACGTGTAGCGAACATAACTTCCACAGATATCATATGAAAATACATGAGAACAATGATCTGGGAAAAGGATAAATGTATCAGAACTATGTGAGGTTGAAGTGACCCAGAAACTATTTGAAAGGAAAAATCTTGTATGCGTCGGTATGAATACACCTCGTATCCTCACGTGACATATACCAACGACAGGTACAGTGATCAGAGAACCTTATGTCTGTGGTCAAATAGTGCAATGTGAGGAGGATCCTCATTACAGTTTTAAGTGAAGTTGATACACCCCGCCATGAACATTCAGCCTTTGTTTTAAGGCCACATGTACCACCGGTGTGTCGCTGATATTATCAAATGAATTTACCCACGAACTACAAAACCAAGACCTTACCTTAGTGTGTAATTTAGGATTAAAATATGTGTTTATACGGCATGAGTGACAGTATACCGAAAAGTGTTCAGGTGAGAACCTTAAGAAATAAAAGTAAAATTAAAGATTGGAAACTGTAGGCTCACGCGTGATGAGCGGCAGGGCACTGCCCTCAGTACCTCCGTTCACTGTCACCTCAGGTTCCATGCGGTCGGAGTGCCTTGCTGCCCGGCAGCCATTATCCCTATGAGCGTCCCAACAGGTGGTGACTATCTAGCTATGCCAATCCACTGTGAACCTGTGATTTCAGCACACCACTCCAAATGAGTAGTAACA
>NW_024722087.1:0-12507 GCF_018991925.1 Homarus americanus | reverse complement strand
CCTGTATGACCCTCACATAACAAACGGTACACCTGTATGAACCTCACATAATAAACGGTACAGCTGTATGACCCTCACATAACAAACGGTACACCTGTATGAACCTCACATAATAAACGGTACACATGTATGAACCTCACATAATAAACGGTACACCTGTATGACCCTCACATAACAAACGGTACACCTGTATGAACATCACATAATAAACGGTACAGCTGTATGACCCTCACATAACAAACGGTACACCTGTATGAACCTCACATAATAAACGGTACACCTGTATGCCCCTCACATAATAAACGGTACACCTGTATGAACCTCACATAACAAACGGTACACCTGTATGATTCTCAAGATAATAAACGGAGCACCTGTATGACCCTCACATAGTAAACGGTACACTTGTATGACCCTCACATAATAAACGGTACACCTGTATGACCCTCAAGTAATAAACGGTACACCTGTATGAGTCACACATAATAAACGGTACACCTGTATGATTCTCACATAATAAACGGTACACCTGTATGATTCTCACATAATAAACGGTACACCTGTTTGACTCACATAATAAACGGTACGCATGTATGAGTCTCGCATAATAAACGGTACACCTGTATGACCCTCAAGTAATAAACGGTACACCTGTATGACCCTCAAGTAATAAACGGTACACCTGTATGACCCTCAAGTAATAAACGGTACACCTGTATGAGTCACACATAATAAACGGTACACCTGTATGATTCTCACATAATAAACGGTACACCTGTTTGACTCACATAATAAACGGTACGCATGTATGAGTCTCGCATAATAAACGGTACACCTGTATGACTCACATAATAAACGGAAATACATGTATGAGTCTCACATAATAAACGGTACGCATGTATGAGTCTCGCATAATAAACGGTACACCTGTATGACTCACATAATAAACGGTACACCTGTATGAGTCTCACATAATAAACGGTACGCATGTATGAGTCTCACATAATAAACGGTACACCTGTATGACTCACATAATAAACGGTACGCATGTATGAGTCTCACATAATAAACGGTACGCATGTATGAGTCTCGCATAATAAACGGTACACCTGTATGACTCACATAATAAACGGTACACCTGTATGAGTCTCACATAATAAACGGTACGCATGTATGAGTCTCGCATAATAAACGGTACACCTGTATGACTCACATAATAAACGGTACGCATGTATGAGTCTCACATAATAAACGGTACACCTGTATGACTCGCATAATAAACGGTATACCTGGAATTGTTGAAAGGTGTTAAAGGCTGTGGTGTTGATATACAGTTTATTTAAAAAACATAATATCAGTATAACCAACTCAACGCGCGGGCTGAGCAGGGACGACAGTACCTTCTCTGCATCACCAAGACCTGGCAACACTGCCGACCGGGGAATCTCCAAGGTAAAAAGAAAATAATTTTTGTCACAGCGTGTGAACTCTCCTATTATTATTTATTTGTTTATTTTCCCTCTTTTCTTTTGACGTTCATTCCAGTATTTTTATTTTTTACAAATCCTTTATTTTGATATAATGTATAACTACTATTATAACTATATATACTGTTAAGGGGGAAACTTTTGGACCAGTATTATCGTAGTGAATTATTCTTATAAACTTTTATGTATGCATCTGCTTCCACTTTACTAGTACTATTTCATTTCCTGTGTTGTAGTACGCGACTATTATCTTGTTTACACTATGTTCTGCTGTCTTTACCACCTTTATAGTGTTAATTGTACATTGTGAATGATGTGTGTGTGTGTGTGTGTGTGTGTGTGTGTGTTTGTGTGTGTTTTATGAACTCTCTAGTAACACAAAATATCTACATTCATTCTAATCTAATGGATTCTCTTAAAAAATAAAATGTACCAATTGGTATAAGAGAGAGAGGAAGAGAAACTGACTCAACTTTCAGCCAGGTTGGTCCATAATACAAGGGCCTGACCTATCACTGATAAACTTTGTCACTTTGTCTGTGTAAGTCTCCGTTTCAGTCTCTGCCTAATTGTCTCTCTGTCTATCTCCCTCGCTATCATTTTCTCTTTGTAGCTCCGTCTGTCTAATACTGCTTCTCCCTTTGCCTACCTGACTGTCTCACTATATCAACATCTCTGTCTGCCCACCTTTCTCTCTATTGATCAGATGGTTGTCCAGACGCAACAGGCAACAGAGGATAAGCTTCTATACCAATATCACACATCAGAAAAACACCAATCCTGTTAATGAAGCCCTAATACAGCCAGGGTCTGACCAGGTAGATTCTCAATAAACAAAAGACGATTCTTAGACGAGAGTAAAAGTTGCTTTATGGTAATTACTGAAAGCTGCGCCACTTCCCAGTTATCGCTTCTGCCACACTTACTTCTCAGCTCAACGTCTGAGAAATACCTGGGAGGAAATAGTAAGAGCTTTTCCTTTTATCTCCAGCTAATTATCTCTCAGCGTTCTCTTGAGACCAAAATACTTTCTCGCAATTAACGGACGGACGGACGGACGGACGGACACACACACACACACACACACACACACACACACACAGGAGGTATATTACGAAGCGTGAATCAGGTAATAATACTAAAATATACAGTTATTAAGATAGGCATCCACCCTAACAGCAGTCCGCGTGAGTCGGGGCACATCAGAGGTATACAACAACTGTTATCTGAGGTCGTTCCAACAGCTTTCGAGCGGCTATTTTCGGCTTTATAATACTACACCATTGATGGGAATTGGAAATCATCCTTTAATAACGTTACATAAACTTTCCATGAATAATAACGTTACTACCAGTTGATAAATTACATTAAATTTTTACATACAACAGTAAGACTATAGATGAATCAATACAAAGCTTGAATTAGTGAAAATGAATAACTCGTATCAAAACTAGTGTGCTGTATTTCGCGGTACAATATAAAATATAGCTATGATGAAGTATAATAACACGATTTGTCAGGTACTATAGTCCGCCTACCTTCCCTCGCCGACTCACAGACACGCACGACACTTTCTCCCAGACCCCCGGCAGCAGGCGTCCAGCACGGCCCCCACACGCTGCCTCTACTCACCCTTGACTGTTTAGGTCAACTCTCCCTCTCTTCTCCCACACTACTCTTCCTCTCTTCTCCCACACTACTCTTCCTCTCTTCTCCCACACTACTCTTCCTCTCCACCCCTCCCCTCCCCCTCTCCGCCAGCGTTCCTTACTCGCACCTTCCTGTCACGTAACAGGTTTCAGTTAAGCCTTATGACTCTTTATGATAGTAATATTTCACCTGCAGTTACTTTTATTATTAATATTATTATTAACTTACACTTATTCCTATAATTATTCAGATTTATACTAAACTGATTCACCATAAACTAAGAACATATTTAAGGTACTGTGAACGAAGGGAAACAGATACAGGGAAAAAATAATAGAGAATTTAATTAACACTCTCAAGAGACAGATTTAAACAGCTTCCTGATAAAAAAAAATGCTTGTGTTTTATTACCATATCTAAAAAAAATTCCGGAGGCAAACATTAATAAAACAGTAAAGAATAGAGAAGAATATTGGAAATAATGCAAATGCCTCACATGCAGCCTTAGCGGTGGAACTCTTGCATTACACACAAACTTATAATGATTAATATCTTTTAAAACGTGAATATTTCTTTTGAGACTTGAGATATAAAGAGTACCTGATGGTATTATGTATCAATCTGTAACGCTGTAAGGTTATGAGGCCTGATGGTGAAAGGTAGATGAGAATGGTGAGGGTTGGTGAGAGGTGTGGAGGTGGATAAAGATACAGTGTAGTGAAGGATGGTGAAGGATGGTGAAGGATGGTGATCATGACTTATGAGATGCTGAATTATCTTGTACTGATAACATAATGAAGTCTTTATCACCTCTGGAACAACAACAACATCAACACTGGAACAAGAACAGCATCACCACTGGAACAAGAACAGCATCACCACTGGAACAAGAACAGCATCGCCACTGGAACAACAACATCACCACTGGAACAACAACAACATCACTACTGGAACAAGAACAGCATCACCACTGGAACAACAACAACATCACTACTGGAATGGGAAGAAACAACATCACCACTGAACAAGAACAGATCGCCACTGAACAACAACAACAACATCAAACCATTGAACAACAACATCACCACTGGAACAACAACAACATCACTACTGAACAAGAACAGCATCGCTACTGAACAACAACATCACCACTGAACAACAACAACATCAATACTGGAACAAGAACAGCATCACCACTGAACAACAACAACACATCACTACTGGAACAAGAACAACATCACCACTGAACAAGAACAGCAATGCCACTGAACAAACAATATCACCACTGAACAAGAACAGCAATCACCACTGAACAAGAACAGCATCACCACTGGAACAAGAACAGCATCGCCACTGGAACAACGACATCACCACTGGAACAACAACAACATCACTACTGGAACAAGAACAGCATCGCCACTGGAACAAGAACAGCATCGCCACTGGAACAACAACATCACCACTGGAACAACAACGACAACATCACTACTGGAACAAGAACAGTATCACCACTGGAACAAGAACAGCATCACCACTGGAACAAGAACAGCATCACCACTGGAACAAGAACATCATCACACTGGAACAAAAACAGTACCACGACCTGAGAGGGCTGGATACACACAGCTGTTATCACAAGAGTCGACAGTAGTCTCTTAAGCTTGTTTCTGTGTCTCATGATGTGTTGTCTGTCCTGTAGAAAAAAATAACACTTCATCTTCTGTTAAAGAATGTCTATAATACCGTACGCCTCTCTCTCTCTCAGGGGGCTGCCGCTATATTCATGATATAATTGCATATTGATCTAATGTTACCGGAAGAGGGGAGGAAGAGAGAGTCAGCCTGGATAAGAAAGAAAGAACGAAAGAAAGAAAGAAAGAAAGAAAGAAAGAAAGAAGCATAATTTTCCGCTACTGCATCAGAGAAACAGGACGTGCATCACTCAAGGGCTCACAGAGGACTCAGTAAAATCCTCATTGGCTCTCATCCATCGTCCGCACCATTAAGAAAATGACCCCGGTAGTGTATGCGAGGGGAGGGGATTTAAGCTAACCGATAAGTCATCCATTATTTGAGAGCGCATTTTAAGTGACCAACTAAGCCTTCGACACCGACTCAAAATAACTTAACTTAGCTTTTAATTTAGTCTAACTCAAACCTAACTTAACCTAACCTAACCTACATCCACAGTGAAGGAGTTGTTAGTCAGGGTTGGTCAGGTAAAATTGCTTCTGTGATCCTGTGAAATGCTGTATGGATGGGTGTTCTGCTCTCTCGCTCAATCACACACACACACGGCTGTCTGGAGGCCCTCGGTGGGCGAGGCAGCGACTAATGGTAAGTATTATATGTAAATTGTTCAGAAAATACCAACATGTAAATTTTCCAGATATATGGGAAAATAAGTCTCATTACCTGCTGTATATATGAGTATGTCTGTGTATGTATTTTGGTGTATACGTGTGTGTGTGTGTGTGTGTGTGTTGTACTGATATTTATGAGTGCGTTTGTTATTATGGTAGTGCGGACGTGTGTGGATATTTGTGGATAAATTCATGTATTAGTGATGTTAGTGGTGTCAATGACGCTAGAGGTGTTAGTGGTTCAATATGGTGGTGATGGTAGGGGATGGTGGTAGTAAGTGGTGGGGGGGGGGTAGTAGAAGGATGTGGTAATGTTTGTGATGGTGGTGATGGTAATGGTGGTGTGGCTGGTAGTAGGAGGTAGTGGTGGTAACTAATGGTGGTGCTTATGGTAGTAGTAAGTAACGACAACAAACACATCACTGTCCACAGGTAACCTCTACCTCACCTGAACCTACACTAATTGATTACCCAAAACAGGAAATATTTGAAGAAAAAAAACACGAAATGAAGGTGACAATAAACAAAGCGTTAAACCTAGCATAACCTAACCTATTAGATGTCACGGAGGAATTTAATATATATATGAGCGAATTAGATCCTGCCACCAGCCTCAGTACCGACACACTAATTATAATTTGACAGTAAAAACATTTCATCTGCACACACACATATTACTTTATGTAGGAGCAATTTGGTGAGTTTTTATTACTGAGGTTGTAACAAAGTATTTCTCATAGCACGTGTACTAAGCTTCTCTCTTTGTCCGTCTGTCTGCCTGTCAAGTTTTACACTAGCTGCTGCCCCTGTACTTTGAAAGAAAGAAAGAAAGAAAGAAAGAAAGAGAGAGAGAAAGAAAGAGAGAGAGACAGACAGACAGACAGACAGACAGACAGACAGACAGACAGACAGACAGACAGACAGACAGACAGACAGACAGACAGACAGACAGACAGAAAGAAAGAAAGAAAGAAAGAAAGAAAGAAAGAAAGAAAGAAAGAAAGAAAGAAAGAAAGAAAGAAAGAAAAAAGAAAGAAAGAAAGAAAGAAAGAAAGAAAGAAAGACAGAAAGAAAGACAGAAAGAAAGAAAGAGAGAGAGAGAGAAAGAAAGAAAGAAAGAGAGAGAAAGAAAGAAAGAAAGAGAGAAAGATAGAGAGAGAGAGAGAGAGAGAGAGAGAGAGAGAGAGAGAGAGAGAGAGAGAGAGAGAGAGAGTTGTAGATAATCCTTACTGCAATGATGGATTTATTAGGCTGTGTTCATTTAGGCTGAAATTACTGGAAGATAAGAAGGATTTTCACACATTTACCCATACCTGTATAGCATGTTTTAAGAGCAGGGAGAGAGAGAGGGGTGGATAGATGGGGTGGAAATAGAGAGAGTTTTTGAAGGAATATTATAGGTGTAGTGTCTTTACAATTTTGTGTTAGACTTTATGACACAGCGGACGAAGGTTTTTGACAACGTTACCGAGACAACAAGAGTCGCAGTGTTCATTTTGTAATTCATCGGACCCATCCATAGATACTGCTTAGTTGTGTGTACATGAAGCTCGTCACTAACAGACATACAACATTTTAACGAAATTCTCAGACACAGGAAACCTTCAAAGTTAATTCTGTAAAATTTAAGAATTTTTATAGACATGCCAGTACAGTCGCGGACAAAAGTTCCTGGAACTGATCTAAAGTAATATGGAGATTGAATCTGTGAACTTTTGAGTCGGATGCTTCATAAACAAGCTGTTTTTATGCACTTTTATTTCATCAGTTTCAGTTCCTGGTATAGTCTCAATATATTCGTTCGTACCCTGATCCAATCTTTCCCTGATACTTCCCGTATTATCTTACACTCTGCATCCCAACTATCTCTCACTGTTCAAAAGCTCTCTCTCTCTCTCTCTCCGAATATTTTCACTTCACTTTTTTGTCTGTCCATTCAGTTTTCCTCCTTTATCTTCGTCTCTTCCTCTCACATCTTTATCACCCCATCAACCACTTTCTTCATTTGTCTTATCTGCTCGGTTTTTCTTTCATTTCTCCCCTACACTTATCTTCTCAATCTTTATCCTCCTGTTTTTGTTATCCTTCTTCTTCTTTCCTGATATTTACTTCCACTGTCATTCTTTTTCACCCGTTACTTCTCCTTCATTCCACCTACCACCACTACCACCACCACCACTACCACGTATCACCACCACTACCACCTGCCATCAAAACAACCCTATCTTATCATCACCACCACCTGTCACCACAATCACCCTATTCTACCAACATCACCACCACCACGTATCACCACCACTACCACCTGCCATCAAAACAACCCTATCTTATCATCACCACCACCTATCACCACAATCACCCTATTCTACCACCACCACCACCCACTTCTCACCACTAGCACCTAAAACCACCTTCACCAATTGCCACTACCACTCAGGAATAAATCTTAACGAAAGAACTTATAACAGTGATGATGTGTTAATGAAATTCTTCCATGAAAACGATAATTGGAAACAAAGTAAAAATGCTCGGCCGATCTAACATCATCAGCTCAGACATGATTACGTCAGGTGCGGTAGCCTTAAACACGCTTTACCTGGAGCCAGTTGCTCACTTTACAAATAACGCGTCATTTACTATCATAACCAAATGGTACTTAGGTTAGGTTAGGCTAGGTTAGGCTAGGTATGATCACATTCAAATATTAATTTACATGATTATCTACATGATCGTCCCTAATCGACAAACCAATTTGACTCCTCGAAAACAAGGAAAGCTATTGTTCTCGCGCGCGCGCATGTGTGTGTGTGTGTGTGTGTGTGTGTGTGTAGACACTCCCAGAATCGGTGCTGCAGTACGACCATCAAATCGTGCGTTAAGACGGGTCACCGCAGGAGTGAGGTGGTCTTCCTCAAGTTGACGATGAAATTGGTTCTTAACTGGAGGGGAAAAGGTTACCTGTAGCAAATGATGCAATCTCACACCTGGTGCCGCCCTCATGTGGTGAGTAGTAGGGAGCGAGAGATAAGAGAGAGGGAGAGAAAAGTATAAAAGGGAGATAGATAGATATAGGGACAGAGAAGTTGGAATTGGTGTAATGGCGTCTCTCACAGTGTGTGGTGGTGATGGTGGTAGTGGTGCAGAAGAACGAAGAATGTTTGGTGGACTCCTAGTAATGGTGTGTGTGTGTTTCTCACCTATGTACCAGAAGACGAAGTACACGAATGATCTACCAGTAACATCTTTCATTCTCGTGATTTATTTGTGCCTCTGTCAAGTCAAACAAACGCTGGACGGTTCTCAGGCCAACACATACATATTGCAAACACACACACAGCCGCGTTCATATCCACATACACGAAACAAAACTAACATACACAGATTCGGTTCGCTTGAGTTCTGTGTTGTCTAAAATTGTTTTATTTTTCAGTGGAGACAGTCACCCAGTGTTCACTCAGTGGAGGCAGTCACCCAGTGTTCACTCAGTGGAGGCAGTCACCCAGTGTTCACTCAGTTTAGACAGTCACCCAGTTTAAGACAGTCACCCAGTGTTCACTCAGTGGAGGCAGTCACCCAGTGTTCACTCAGTGGAGGCAGTCACCCAGTGTTCACTCAGTTTAGACAGTCACCCAGTGTTCACTCAGTGTAGACAGTCACCCAGTGTTCACTCAGTGGAGCAGTCACCCAGTGTTCACTCAGTGTAGACAGTCACTCAGTGGAGGCAGTCACCCAGTGTTCACTCAGTGGAGGCAGTCACCCAGTGTTCACTCAGTGGAGGCAGTCACCCAGTGTTCACTCAGTGGAGGCAGTCACCCAGTGTTCACTCAGTGTAGACAGTCATCCAGTGTTCACTCAGTGGAGGCAGTCACCCAGTGTTCACTCAGTGTAGACAGTCACTCAGTGGAGGCAGTCACCCAGTGTTCACTCAGTGTAGACAGTCACTCAGTGGAGGCAGTCACCCAGTGTTCACTCAGTGTAGACAGTCACTCAGTGGAGGCGGTCACCCAGTGTTCACTCAGTGGAGGCAGTCACCCAGTGTTCACTCAGTGTAGACAGTCACTCAGTGGAGGCAGTCACCCAGTGTTCACTCAGTGGAGGCAGCCACCCAGTGTTCACTCAGTGGAGGCAGTCACCCAGTGTTCACTCAGTGGAGGCAGTCACCCAGTGTTCACTCAGTGTAGACAGTCACCCAGTGTTCACTCAGTGGAGGCAGTCACCCAGTGTTCACTCAGTGTAGACAGTCACTCAGTGGAGGCAGTCACCCAGTGTTCACTCAGTGTAGACAGTCACTCAGTGGAGGCAGTCACCCAGTGTTCACAATGCCTTTGTAAATGAGTTAACAAGGAAGTTTACACAGTCGTGAAATATATTACTGAATTAAAACATTGTTGAACGTGGAATGGCTCTTAGATAAAGGTGTTTAAACCTCTGGGATAAAACTAAGACAATAATTTTCTCAGGGGAGACGCATTGTAACCCGGACATAAACTTTAATGGAGGTCTGCATGGCTTATGTTATAGATTTACTTATGGACAAACTTTGCGAGTAATATGTTTACAATTCTTGTATACTAACAGCGTCAATTTTTGTGAGAATATTTCCCACACAACAAACTCTATAGTAATAAGAAACATGCCTGAATATAAAGCAGCTTTTCCTCTCTCATCGCTTTACAAACAACGAAGAAACAGACAACTGCTAATAGACACTACTAAAGTCCATTACATTTCACTACTTAATGGTTAATGTAATATTTTAATACATTTTGACTTAATATCACGCTGTCCTTTCATCAACACGTTTATACTTCTTGATTCTCGAAACTCTTATTATCATTTGTTAATAATTTCTTCATTTTTGTTGCCATGGTTTCTCTTTCCTCACTTCTCCCTTCCACCCTCTGATCTGTGACGACTCTCTCTCTCTCTCTCTCTCTCTCGCTCTCTCTCTCTCTCTCCACATGATAACACCAGTATTCTCATAAAAACATATTGTATTCCCGGATCATATCGTTCAATAAACATGTATCTGCCTTGTGTAAACAATAAAAAATAAAAGTTTTAAAGGGAATGTTTTTTTTCGCGTTTGTATAATGCAAATTTCTTGTTTTCAATTTCTAGTTAAGCGCGCACTGTCCAGGAAATTTTAGTATAAAACATTTTGTCTGTTTGAAATGTAGATGACACTTTGTGTTAACGCTCATGGGAGCGTTATTGGTTCCTGCTGGATAATAAGACCCTTGTCGTTGACGCGATGAGTATAATTCGTCAAAACCTGTTAAAGAACAATTCACAAATAACAAATGCTGGTATATCAGGACACACAGTGTGAATAGTACGATCAATATACAGCACATAACCTATTAACCTCTTAAACATAACTCACATGTTACAACTGTTGATACATCAGGACACAGTTTGTATAATATGATCAATATACAGTACAGAAATATACTTATTAAAGTTATTTAGAGTTTTTTAGAGGATTTAATAGTTCACAATCACACTCACGTTTTGGGGTCTAGGGTTTGACCAACGAGAACAAATATAATATCCTCTTGGTATATGTTGGTCGAACGAAAGATGTTGTCTCTACGGTAGGAGGCGATAGACTATCCCTCAGGCAGTCATACAGCTGCGAGGCCGTCGCCCATTTAAACACCTCAGCAAATTCGTTGTCAACACTATGTCTCTCCTCTCACCCTCTCTCTCTCTCTCTCGTCTAGTTTATCTTACTGTGGCTATACCTCTCTTTCTCTGTCTCTTCTAGTTTATCTTACTGTGGCGGTAACACTATGCATTACAAGAGTAGGGTGTGTCATACGAAGGCGAATTATTTTTTTGAGTTTGAAAAATCGGCCCATGGTATTAATGATGTAGTTCTATGTGCAGAATCATGTGATATCTTCAGATTTGAAAAGTTTTAATTTTTTGCTAGGTAAATTTTAACTTGAAATCATATGAAAATTCAGTATTCCCACCCTTTTACAAACACCACTAAATAGCTTATTTAAAGTAAAGTAAATGTATCAGGTTAATTTATTAGGATGAAAATGATCCAGAATAGTGAAACGAATGATCTTGACACATTTATTAAATTTAATATTCCTTTAGAAAACAAAATCATCAAATACAAAACCGGTTTTACTACTACGACCCGGTGTTGCTGCACACCATAGAGAATATGTCTTTCTTGCTTCTGTTTCTACTCATCACCTCCCTGCTGACCACCTGAGCTCGGATGTAGCCTTCCCTCCTCTCATGGCTGTACACACGTGACTGCTGGCCTCGCTCACTGCTGTACACAGCAACTCTATATACTCTGGGTGTGCGAGGGCCAGGCAAGGGACATGCATAAGGGTTGTCAGAAAAGCTCTGACTTGAACATTGGTGAAGCTGCAGGTAGAGGGCTCACTGCCAGCCTGGATGTTATCCAGTCTATGAGATCAGTGAGGTCTTGGCACTAGATTGACTTCAGGAGTCTTCCCTGACCCTGAAGGAATCGTCACCAACTGATTCAGCCATGCCCAGGTCCCTCTCATAAGTCTCCTTATCAAGATCTTTTTGACTGCCACTCTTCTCTCCTCCTCATCCTTACTGCAGAGCATTGTCTGCAGGAACTGCCTCAGGATGAGCATACCAGGAGATCTCCTCACAGTCTGCTCCTAATCTGAACAACCTTCCTTAGCTGACTCCTCAGACTCAAGCTGGAAGAGAACATGCCTCGGACCTTCGGAGAACGATGACTTGACCTTGGTGTTGAACCAATTTGGCAAGTAGACACTCACGATGAATTGGACAATAAGTCTCAGGTTGTGAAGCTGGTTCCCTTTCAGTTTATGATGAGCGACCCAAATTCTGCAGAACCTGAGAGCCGATGTGAGCCACCTAGAATGTGAGACTGGACCTATCTGCAGGTAAGCAAGTCTATCAGGCATGAACCCAGTTTTGATGGCACTGCAAATCATGTAACCATAGTACTGGTCAGTACTCGGGTCGTCAATGAC
>NW_024722086.1:0-27587 GCF_018991925.1 Homarus americanus | reverse complement strand
GACCGGGGTGCTTTGTTATGCTCAATCAGTGGCCTTTGTTATACTCGAACAGGGGGCTTTTTTATACTCGATTAAGGGACTTTGTTATACTCTACCAGAGGCCTTTGTTATGGTCAACCAGGGGAATTTGTTATTCTCAATCAGGGGACTTGTTTTACTCGATGAGGGGGCTTTGTTTTCCTCGACCAGGGGACTTTGATATACTCGATCATGGGACTTTGTTATACCTGATTTGGGGACTTTGTGATAATCGATGAGGGGGGCTTTGTTATACTCGACCAGGGGTCGTTGTTATGCTCGATAAGGGGACATTGTTATACTCGATCAGGGGATATGTTATACTCGATCAGAGGATGTGTTATACTTGATCAGGGGACTTTGTATTATTCGATTAGGGGGGCTTTGTTATGCTCGACCAGGGGCCTTTGTTATGACCAAAGCCTCCTGATCGAGTATAACAAAGTCCCCTGAACGAGTATAACACATCCCCTGATCGAGTATAACATATCCCCTGATCGTATATAACAAAGTCCCCTGGTCGAGATAGTAATGTCCCATAATCGAGTATAACAAAGCCCCATCATCGAGTATGACAAAGGCCCCTGATGGAGTATAACAAAGACAGCTGATGGAGTATAACAAAGTCTCCTGGTCGAGTATAACAAAGGTCCCTCATCGAGTATCACAAAGCCCCCTCATCGAGAATAATATAGTCCCCTGATCGAGTGTAACAAAGTGCCCTGATCGATTATAACAAAGACCCCTGGTCGAGTATAACAAAGCTCCTGAAGGAGTATACCAAACTCCCCTGAACGAGTATAACAAAGTCCCCTGATCGAGTAAAACAAAGTCCCCTGGTCAAGTATAACAAAGTCCCCTGATCGAGTATAACAAAGCCCTGTTCGAGTAAAACAGTCCCCTAATCGAGTATATCAAAGCCCTCTGGTCGAGTATAACAAAGGCCCCTATTCGAGTATAACAAAGTCTCCTCATAGAGTAAAACAAAGTCCAATGATCGAGCATAACAAAGTCCCCTTGTCGAGTATAACAAAGCCCCCTTATAGAGTAAAACAAAGGTCCCTGGTCGAGTATAACGAAGGCCCCCGTTTGAGTATAACAAAGTCTCCTGATCGAGTAAAACAAAGTCCAATGATCGTGTATAACAAAGTCCCTTGGTCGAGTATAATAAAGTCCCCTCATCGAGAATAACAAAGTCCCTTGATCGAGAATATCAAAGCCCCCTTGTCGAGTATAATAAAGGCCCCTCATGGAGTATTACAAAGTCTCATGATCTCGAATAACACACTCCCCTGGTTCGAGTATAACAAAAGCCCTTGGTCGAGTATAACAAAGGCCCCTCATCGAGTATAACAAAGTTCTCTAATCGAGTATAACAAAGTCCTCTAATCGAGTATAACAAAGGCCCCTCATCGAGTATAACAAAGTCCCCTCATCGAATATAAGAAAGCCCGCTGATCGAATATAACAAAGTCCCCTGATCGAGTATAACAAAAGCCCTTGATCGAGTATAACAAAGTCCCCTGTTCGAGTATAATAAAGGCCCTGTTCGAGTATAACTAAGTCTCATGATCGAGTATAACAAATTCCCCTGGTTCGAGTATAATAAAAGCCCCTGGTATGGTATAACAAAGGCCCCTGATCGAGTAAACAAGCGGCTCTGATCGAGTATAACAAAGTCCCATGGCCGAGTATAACAAAGTCACCTGATCGAGTATAACAAAGGCCACCGGTTGAGTATAACAAAGCCTCCTGATCGAGTATAAAAAAGTCCCCTGATCGAGTATAACACATCCCCTGATCGAGTATAACATAAAGTCCCTGATCGAGTATATAACAAAGTCCCTGGTCGAGTTAAAAGTCCCCTGGTCGAGTATAACCAAGGCCCCTGATCGAGAATAACAAAGTCCCCACATCGAGTATAAAAAAGTCCCCTGGTCGAGTATAACAAAGTCCCCTGATCGAGTATATCAAAGCCCCCTCATCGAGTATAACAAAGTCCCCTAATCGAGTATAACAAAGTCCCCTGGCCGCCTATAACAAAGTCCCCTGGTCGAGTATTACAAAGTCACTTGGTCGAGTATAACCAAGGCCCCTGAGCGAGAATAACAAAGTCCTCTGATCGAATATAACAAAGTCCCCTTATCGAGCATAACAAAGGCACCTGGTCGAGCATAACAAAGCCCCCCAGATCAAATAATACAAAGTCCCCTGATCAAGTATAACAAAGTCCCCTGATGGAGTATAACAAAATCCCCTGGTCGAGTATAACAAAGGCCCCTAATAGAGCATAACAAAGTCCCTGATGGAGTATAACAAAGTCCCCTGATCGAGGAAAACAAGGCCCCTGACGAGTATAACAAAGTCCCTTGATGGAGTATAACAAAGGCCCCTGATCGAGTATAACAAATTCCCCTGATCGAACCTAACAAAGACCCCTGGTCGAGGATAACAAAACCACCTGATCGAATATAACAAAGTCCCATGGTTGAGTATAAACCAAGCCCCCTGATCGTGTATAGCAAAGTCCCCTGATCGAGTATAACAAATTCCCTGATCGAGTATTACAAAGGCCCCCGGTTGAGTATAACAAAGCCTCCTGACTGAGTATGACAAAGTCCCCTGATAAAATATAACACATCCCCTGATCGAGTATAACATATCCCCTGATCGTGTATAACAAAGTTCCCTGGTCGAGTATAGTAGTGTCCCCTGATCGAGTATAACAAATTCCCCTGGTTCGAGTATAACAAAATCCCCTGATCGAGTATAACAAAGGCCCTTGATCGAGTATAACAAATGCCCCTCATCGATTATAACAAAGCCCCCTAATCGAGTATAACAAAGTCCCCTGTTTGAATATAACAATGGCCCATGATTGAATATAACAAAGGCCCCTCATCGAGTATAACAAATGCCCCTCATCGAGTCCGACAAAGTCCCCTAATCGATTACGAAAAGGCTCTTGATCGAGTATAACAAAGCCCAATCATCGAGTATAACAAAGTCCACTGATCGAGTATAACAAAGTCCTCTGGTCGAGGAAATCAAAGCCCCCTAATCAAGTATAACAAAGTCCCCTGATTGAGTATAACAAAGTCCCCTGGTTCACCATAACAAAGGCCCATGGTCGAGTATAACAAAGTCCCTTAATCGAATATAACAAAGCCCCCTGAACGAGTATAACAAAGGCAACTGGTCGAGCACAAAAAAGGACCCTGGTCGAGTATAACAAAGTTCCCTGATCGAGTATAACAAAGGCCAATCATCGAGTATAACAAAGTCCCCTGATCGAGTATAACAAAGTCCCCTGGTCGAGCATAACAAAGTCCCCTGATCTAGTATAACAAAGTCCCCTAATCGAGTATAACAAAGCCCAATCATCGAGAATAACAAAGGCTCCTAATCGAGTCTAACAAAGTCCCCTGATCGAGTTTAGCAAAGGCCCTTGATCGAGTGTAACAAATGTCCCTCATCGAGTATAACAAAGTCCCCTAATCGAATATAACAAAGCCATCTGATCGAGTATAACAAAGTCCCCTGGTTGAATATAACAATGGCCCATGATTGAGTATAACAAAGGTCCCTCATCGAGTATAACAAAGGCCCCTCATCGAGTCTAACAAAGTCCCCTGATCGATTATGACAAAGGCCCTAGATCGAGTAAAACAAAGCCAAATCATCGAGAATAACAAAGTCCCCTAATCGAGTATAACAAAGTCACCTGGTCGAGTATATCAAAGCCCCCTGATCGAGTATAACAAAGTCCCCTCATCGAGTATAACAAAGTCCTTTGGTCGAGCATAACAAAGGACCCTCATCGAGTATAACACAGTCCCCTGATCGAGTATAACAAAGTCCCCTGGTCGAGTAAAACAAAGACCCTGATCGAGTATAACAAAGTCCCCTTATCGAGAATAACAAAGGACCCTGGTCGAGTATAACAAAGCCCCCTGATTGAATATTACAAAGTCCAGTGATCAAGTATAACAAAGTCCACTGATCGAGTATAACAAAGTCCCCTGGTCGAGTATAACAAAGGCCCCTCATGCAGTATAACAATGACCCTGATGGAGAATAACAAAGTCCCCTGATCAAGGAAAACAAAGCCCCCTGATCGAGTAAAACAAAGTCCCCTGATCGAGTATAACAAAGTCCATTGATCGAGTATAACACATCCCCTGATCGAGTATAAAAAATCCCCTGATCGTGTATAACAAAGTTCCCTGGTCGAGTATAGTAATGTCCCCGGATCGAGTATAACAAAGCCTCCTGACCGAGTATAACAAAGTCCCCTGGTCGGTTATAACAAAGTCCCTGATCGAGTATAACAAAGTCCTCTGATCGAGTATAACAAAGTCCCCTAATCGAGTATAACAAAGGCCCTTGATCGAGTATAATAAAGGCCATTAATCGAGTTGAACAAAGTCCCTTGGTCGAGTATAACAAAGCCCCTGATCGAGTAAAACAAAGTCCCCCGATCGAGTATAAGAAAGTTCTTTGATTGTGTATAACAAAGTCCCCCGATCGAATATAACAAAGGCCCCTTATCGAGTATAACAAAGTCCCCTGGTCGAGTATAACAAAGTCCCCTTATCGAGTATAACAAAGTCCCCTTGTCAAGTATTATAAATTCCCCTGATCGAGTATAACAAAGTCCCCTGGTCGAGTATAACCAAGGCCCCTGATCGAGAATAACAAAGTCCTCTGATCGAATATAACAAAGTCCCCTTATCGAGCATAACAAAGGCCCCTGGTCGAGCATAACAAAGCCCCCCAGATCAAATAATACAAAGTCCCCTGATCAAGTATAACAAAGTCCCCTGATCGAGTATAAAAAAAATCCCCTGGTCGAGTATAACAAAGGCCCCTAATGGAGCAAAATAAAGTCCCTGATGGAGTATAACAAAGTCCCCTGATCGAAGAAAACAAGGCCCCTGATCGAGTGTAACAAAGTCCCCTGATCGAGTATAACAAAGGCCCCTGATCGAGTATAACAAATTCCCCTGATCGAGCCTAACAAAGACCCCTGGTCGAGTATAACAAAACCACCTGATCGAATATAACAAAGTCCCATGGTTGAGTATAACTAAGCCCCCTGATCGTGTATAGCAAAGTCCCCTGATCGAGTATAACAAATTCCCCTGATCGAGTATTACAAAGGCCCCCGGTTGAGTATAACAAAGCCTCCTGACTGAGTATGACACAGTCCCCTGATAAAATATAACACATCCCCTGATCGAGTATAACATATCCCCTGCTCTTGTATAACAAAGTTCCCTGATCGAGTATAGTAGTGTCCCCTGATCGAGTATAACAAATTCCCCTGGTTCGAGTATAAGAAAAGCCCCTGATATAGTATAACAACGGCCCCTGATTGATCATAACAAAGCCCCCTGATCAGGTTTAACAAAATCCCCTGATCGAGTATAGCAAAGGCCCTTGATCGAGTATAACAAATGCCCCTCATCGATTATAGCAAAGCCCACCTATTCGAGTATAACAAAGTCCCCTGTTTGAATATAACAATGGCCCATGATTGAATATAACAAAGGCCCCTCATCGAGTATAACAAAGCCCAATCATCGAGTATAACAAAGTCCACTGATCGAGTATAGCAAAGTCCTCTGGTCGAGGAAATCAAAGCCCCCTGATCAAGTATAACAAAGTCCCCTTATTGAGTATAACAAAGTCCCCTGGTTCACCATAACAAAGGCCCCTGGTCGAGTATAACAAAGTCCCTTAATCGAATATAACAAAGCCCCCTGAACGAGTATAACAAAGGCCACTGGTCGAGCACAAAAAAGGACCCTGGTCGAGTATAACAAAGTTCCCTGATCGAGTATAACAAAGGCCAATCATCGCGTATAACAAAGTCCCCTGATCGAGTATAACAAAGTCCCCTGGTCGAGCATAACAAAGTCCCCTAATCGAGTATAACAAAGCCCAATCATCGGGAATAACAAAGGCTCCTAATCGAGTCTAACAAAGTCACCTGATCGAGTTTAGCAAAGGCCCTTGATCGAGTGTAACAAATGTCCCTCATCGAGTATAACAAAGTCCCCTAATCGATTATAACAAAGCCATCTGATCAAGCATAACAAAGTCCCCTGGTTGAATATAACAATGGCCCATGATTGAGTATAACAAAGGTCCCTCATCGAGTATAACAAAGGCCCCTCATCGAGTCTAACAAAGTCCCCTGATCGATTATGACAAAGGCCCTAGATCGAGTAAAACAAAGCCAAATCATCGAGAATAACAAAGTCCCCTAATCGAGTATAACAAAGTCACCTGGTCGAGTATATCAAAGCCCCCTGATCGAGTATAACAAAGTCCCCTCATCGAGTATAACAAAGTCCTTTGGTCGAGCATAACAAAGGACCCTCATCGAGTATAACACAGTCCCCTGATCGAGTATAACAAAGTCCCCTGGTCGAGTAAAACAAAGACCCTGATCGAGTATAACAAAGTCCCCTTATCGAGAATAACAAAGGACCCTGGTCGAGTATAACAAAGCACCCTGATCGAATATTACAAAGTCCAGTGATCAAGTATAACAAAGTCCACTGATCGAGTATAACAAAGTCCCCTGGTCGAGTATAACAAAGGCCCCTCATGCAGTATAACAAAGACCCTGATGGAGAATAACAAAGTCCCTGATCAAGGAAAACAAAGCCCCCTGATCGAGTAAAACAAAGTCCCCTGATCGAGTATAACAAAGTCCATTGATCGAGTATAACACATCCCCTGATCGAGTATAACATATCCCCTGATCGTGTATAACAAAGTTCCCTGGTCGAGTATAGTAATGTCCCCTGATCGAGTATAACAAAGCCTCCTGATCGAGTATAACAAAGTCCCCTGGTCGAGTATAACAAAGTCCCTGATCGAGTATAACAAAGTCCTCTGATCGAGTATAACAAAGTCCCCTAATCGAGTATAACAAAGGCCCTTGATCGAGTATAATAAAGGCCATTAATCGAGTTTAACAAAGTCCCTTGGTCGAGTATAACAAAGCCCCTGATCGAGTAAAACAAAGTCCCCCGATCGAGTATAAGAAAGTTCTCTGATCGTGTATAACAAAGTCCCCCGATCGAATATAACAAAGGCCCCTGATCGAGTATAACAAAGTCCCCTGGTCGAGTATAACAAAGTCCCCTTATCGAGTATAACAAAGTCCCCTTGTCAAGTATTACAAATTCCCCTGATCGAGTATAACAAAGTCCCCTGGTCGAGTATATCCAAGGCCCCTGATCGAGAATAACAAAGTCCTCTGATCGAATATAACAAAGTCCCCTTATCGAGCATAACAAAGGCCCCTGGTCGAGCATAACAAAGCTCCCCAGATCAAATAATACAAAATCCCCTAATCAAGTATATCAAAGTCCACTGATCGAGTATAACAAAGTCCTCTGGTCGAGGAAAACAAAGCCCCCTGATCAAGTATAACAAAGTCCCCTGATTGAGTATAACAAAGTCCCCTGGTTGACCATAACAAAGGCCCCTGGTCAAGTATAACAAAGTCCCCTAATCGATTATAACAAAGCCCCCTGAACGAGTATAACAAAGGCCACTGGTCGAGCACAAAAAAGGACCCTGGTCGAGTATAACGAAGTTCCCTGATCGAGTATAACAAAGCCCAATCATCGAGTATAACAAAGTCCCCTGATCGAGTATAACAAAGTCCCCTGGTCGAGCATAACAAAGTCCCCTGATCGAGTATAACAAAGTCCCCTTATTGAGTATAACAAAGCCCAATCATCGAGTATAACAAAGGACCCTGGTCGAGTATAACAAAGTCCCCTGATCGAGAATAACAAAGGCTCCTAATCGAGTCTAACAAATTCCCCTGATCGAGTTTAGCAAAGGCCCTTGATCGAGTGTAACAAAGGCCCCTCATCGAGTCTAACAAAGTCCACTGATCGATTATGACAAAGGCCCTAGATCGAGTAAAACAAAGCCAAATCATCGAGAATAACAAAGTCCCCTAATCGAGTATAACAAAGTCACCTGGTCGAGTATATCAAAGCCCCCTGATCGAGTATAACAAAGTCCCTTGATCGAGTATAACAAAGTCCTTTGGTCGAGCATAACAAAGGACCCTCATCGAGTATAACAAAGTCCCCTGATCGAGTATAATAAAGTCCCCTGTTCGAGTAAAACAAAGTCCCTTGATCGAGTATAACAAAGTCCCCTTATCGAGCATAACAAAGGCCCCTGGTCGAGTATAACAAAGCCCCCCTTACCGAATATTACAAAGTCCAGTGACCAGGTATAACAAAGTCCCCTGATCGAGTATAACAAAGTCCCCTGGACGAGCATAACAAAGGCCCCTCATGCAGTATAACAAAGACCCTGATGGAGTATAACAAAGTCCCCTGATCAAGGAAAACAAAGCCCCCTGATCGAGTATAACACATCCCCTGATCGAGTATAACATATCCCCTGATCGTGTATAACAAAGTTCCCTGGTCGAGTATAGTAATGTCCCCTGATCGAGTATAACAAATCCTCCTGATCGAGTATAACAAAGTCCCCTGGTCGAGTATAGCAAAGTCCCTGATCGAGTATAACAAAGTCCTCTGATCGAGTATAACAAAGTCCCCTAATCGAGTATAACAAAGGCCCTTGATCGAGTATAATAAAGGCCATTAATCGAGTTTAACAAAGTCCCTTGGTCGAGTATAACAAAGCCCCTGATCGAGTAAAACAAAGTCCCCCGATCGAGTATAAGAAAGTTCTCTGATCGTGTATAACAAAGTCCCCCGATCGAATATAACAAAGGCCCCTGATCGAGTATAACAAAGTCCCCTGGTCGAGTATAACAAAGTCCCCTTATCGAGTATAACAAAGTCCCCTTGTCAAGAATTACAAATTCCCCTGATCGAGTATAACAAAGTCCCCTGGTCGAGCATAACCAAGGCCCCTGATCGAGAATAACAAAGTCCTCTGATCGAATATAACAAAGTCCCCTTATCGAGCATCACAAAGGCCCCTGGTCGAGTATAACAAAGCCCAATCATCGAGTATAACAAAGTCCCCTGATCGAGTATAACAAAGTCCCCTGGTCGAGAATAACAAAGTCCCCTGATCGAGTATAACAAAGTCCCCTTATCGAGTATAACAAAGACCAATCATCGAGTATAACAAAGGACCCTGGTTGAGTATAACAAAGTCCCCTGATCGAGTATAACAAAGCCCCATCATCGAGTATAACAAAGTCCCCTGATCGAGTATAACAAATTCCCCTGATCAAGTATAACAAAGTCCCCTGATCGATTATGACAAAGGCCCTTGATCGAGTATAACAAAGGCCCCTGGTCGAGTATAACAAAGCCCTTTCATCAGGTATAACAAAGTCCCTTCATCGAGTATAACAAAGTTCCCTGATCGAGTATAACAAAGTCCCCTGGTCGAGTATAACAAAGTCCCCTGATCGAGTACAACAAAGTCTCCTCATCGAGTATAACAAAGGCCCCCTTTTGAGTATAATAAAGTCTCCTGATCGAGTATAACAAAGTCCCCTGAAGGAGTGTAACAAAGTCCCCTGATCGAGTATAACCAAGTCCCCTGATCGAGTAAAACAAAGTCCCCTGGTCAAGTATAACAAAGTCCCCTGGTCGAGTATAACAAATGCCAGTGATCGAGCATAACAAAGCCGCCTGATCGAGTATAAAAAAGTCCCCTGATCGAGTACAACAAAGTCCCTGATCGAGTTTAAGAAAGGCCCCCGGTTGAGTGTAACAAAGTCTCCTGATCGAGTATAACAAAGTCCCCTGATCGAGTATAACACATCCCCTGATCGAGTATAACATATCCCATGATCGTATATAACAAAGTCCCCTGGTCGAGATAGTAATGTCCCATGATCGAGTATAACAAAGCCCCCTCATCGAGTATGACAAAGGCCCCTGATGGAGTATAACAAAGACAGCTGATGGAGTATAACAAAGTCCCCTGTCGAGTATAACAAAGGCCCCTCATCGAGTATAAGAAAGCCCCCTGATCGGATATTACAAAGTCCCTGATCTAGTATAACAAAGTCCCCAGATCGAGTATAACAAAGCCCCCAGATCGAGTATGACAAAGTCTCCTGATCGAGTATAACTATGTCCCCTAATCGAGTATAACAAAGTCCCCTGATCGAGTATAACAAAGACCCCTGATCGAGTATAACAAAGTCCCCTGATCGTGTAAAACAAAGTCCCCTAGTCGAGTATAACAAAGCCCAATCATCGAGTATAACAAAGTCCCCTGAAGGAGTGTAACAAAGTCCACTGATCGAGTATAACAAAGTCCCCTGATCGAGTAAAACAAAGTCCCCTGGTCAAGTATAACAAAGTCCCCTGGTCGAGTATAACAAATGCCCATGATCGAGCATAACAAAGCCGCCTGATCGAGTATAAAAAAGTCCCCTGAACGAATACAACAAAGTCCCCTGATCGAGTTTAACAAAGGCCGCCGGTTTGAGTGTAACAAAGTCTCCTGATCGAGTATAACAAAGTCCCCTGATCGAGTATAACACATCCCCTGATCGATTATAACATATCCCCTGATCGTATATAACAAAGTCCCCTGGTCGAGATAGTAATGTCCCATGATCGAGTATAACAAAGCCCCCTCATCGAGTATGACAAAGGCCCCTGATGGAGCATAACAAAGACAGCTGATGGAGTATAACAAAGTCCCCTGGTCGAGTATAACGAAGGCCACTCATCGAGTATAAGAAAGCCCCCTAATCGGATATTACAAAGTCCCTGATCTAGTATAACAAAGTCCCCAGATCGAGTATAACAAAGTCCCCTGGTCGAGTATAAAAAAGACTCCTATTCGAGTATAACAAAGTCTCCTGATCGAGTATAACTATGTCCCCTGATCGAGTATAACAAAGTCCCCTGATCGAGTATAACAAAGACCCCTGATCGAGTATAACAAAGTCCCCTGATCGAGTAAAACAAAGTCCCATGGTCGAGTATAACAAAGTCCCCTGATCGAGGATAACAAAGCCCCTGACCGAGTACAACAAAGTCCCCTGATCGAGTACAACAAAGACCGCTGGTCGAGTATAACAAATTCCCCGGATCAAGTATAAAAAAGTCCCCTGATCGAGTATAACAAAGTCCCCTGATCGAGTATAAAAAAACCCTCTGACCGAGTATAAGAAAGTCCCCTGATCGAGTATATCAAACTCCGCTGGTCGAGTATAATAAAGGCCCTGATCGAGTATAACAAAGTCTCATGATCGAGTATAACAAATTCCCCCGGTTCGAGGATAACAAATTTCCCCGATATAATATAACAAAGGCCCCTGATTGAGCATAACAAAGCCCCCTCATCAGGTTTAACAAAGTCCCCTGATCGAGTATAGCAAAGGCCCTTGATCGAGTATAACAAATGCCCCTCATCCAGTATAACAAAGTCCCCTCATCGATTATAACAAAGGCCTCTCATCGAGTCTAACAAAGTCCCCTAATCGATTATGAAAAGGCCCTTGATCGAGTATAACAAAGTCCCATGATCGAGTATCAACAAAAGTCCCAATCGATTAACAAAGGCCCTTGATCGAGTATAAAAAGTCCCATGATCGAGTACAAAGTTTCTTGAACGAGTATAACAAAGGCTACTGGTCGAGTACATAAAAAGGACCCTGGTCGAGTATTACAAAGTCCCTTGATCGAGTATAACAAAGCCCAATCATCGAGTATAACAAAGTCCCCTGATCGAGTATAACAAAGTCCCCTCGAGCATAACAAAGTCCCCTTTCGAGTATAACAAAGTCCCCTAACAAAGATCGAGTATAACAATCGAGTATAACAAAGTTCCCTGATCGAGTATAACAAAGCCCAATGAATCGAGTATAACAAAGTCCCCTTATCGAGTATAACAAAGTCCCCTGATCGATATAACAAATTCCCCTGATCAAGTATAACAAAGTCCCCTGATCGATTATGACAAAGGCCCTTGATCGAGTATAACAAAGGCCCCTGATCGAGTATAACAAAGCCCTTTCATCAGGTATAACAAAGTCCTCATCGAGTATAACAAAGTCCCCTGATCTAGTATAACAAAGTCCCCTGGTCAAGTATAACAAATTCCCCTGATCGAGTATAACAAAGGCCCTGATCGAGTATAACAAAGTCCCCTGATGGAGTATAACAAAGTCCCCTGGTCAAGTATATAACAAAGTCCCCTGATCGAGTATAACAAAGGCCCTGATCGAGCATAACAAAGTCCCCCCGATCGAGTATAACAAAGTCCCCTGGTAGAGTTTAACAAAGTCCCCTGATCGAAAGTACAACAAAGTCTCCTGATCGAGTATAACAAAGGCCCCTGTTTGAGTGCAATAAAGTCTCCTGATCGAGGATAACAAAGTCCTCTGATCGAGTATATAACACATCCCCTGATCGAGTATAAAGCCCAATCATCGAGTATAACAAAGGCCCCTCATCGATTATAACAAAGGCCCCTCATCGAATCTAACAAAGTCCCCTAATCGATTATGAAAAGGCCCTTGATCGAGTATAACAAAGTACCATGATCGAGTATAACAAAGTCCTCTGGTCGAGGAAAACAAAGCCCCCTGATTGAGTATAACAAAGTCCCCTGGTTGACCATAACAAAGGGCCCTGGTCGAGTATAACAAAGTCCCCTAATCGAATATAACAAAGCCTCCTGAACGAGTATAACAAAGGCCACTGGTCGAGCATAAAAAAGGACCCTGGTCAAGTATAACAAAGTCCCTTGATCGAGTATAACAAAGCCCAATCATCGAGTATAACTAAGTCCCCTGATCGAGAATAACAAAATCCCCTGGTCGAGCATAACAAAGTCCCGTGGTCGAGTATAACAAAGTCCCCTGATCGAGTATAATAAAGCTCGCTGACCGAGTATAACAAAGTCCCCTGATCGAGTATATCAAACTCCCCTGGTCGAGTAAAATAAAGGCCCTGATCAAGTATAACAAAGTCTCATGATCGAGTATAACAAATTCCCCTGGTTCGAGTATAAGAAAAGCCCCTGATATAGTATAACAAAGGCCCCTGATTGATCATAACAAAGCCCCCTAATGAGGTTTAACAAAGCCCCCTGATCGAGTATAGCAAAGGCCCTTGATCGAGTATAACAAATGCCCCTCATCGAGTATAACAAAGTCCCCTCATCGATTATAACAAAGCCCCCTGATCGAGTATAACAAAGTCCCCTGTTTGAATAGAACAATGGCCCATGATTGAGCATAACAAAGGCCCCTCATCAAGTATAACAAAGGCCCCTCATCGAGTCTAACAAAGTCCCCTAATTCATTATGAAAAGGCTCTTGATCGAATATAACAAAGCCCAATCATCGAGTATAACAAAGTCCCCTGATCGAGTATAACAGTCCTCTGGTCGAGGAAAAAAAAGCCCCTTGATCAAGTATAACAAAGTCCCCTGATTGAGTATAACAAAGTCCCCTGGTTGACCATAACAAAGGCCCCTGGTCGAGTATAACAAAGTCCCCCAATCGAATATAACAAAGCCCTTTGAACGAGTATAACAAAGTCCCCTGATCGAGTATAACAAAGACCCCTGATCGAGTAAAACAAAGTCCCCTGGTCGAGTATAACAAATGCCCATGATAGAGCATAACAAAGCCGCCTGATCGAGTATAAAAAAGTCCCCTGATCGAGTACAACAAAGTCCCCTGATCGAGTTTAACAAAGGCCCCCGGTTGAGTACAATAAAGTCTCCTGATCGAGTATAACAAAGTCCCCTGATCGAGTATAACACATCCCCTTATCGAGTATAACATATCCCCTGATCGTATATAACAAAGTCCCCTGGTCGAGATAGTAATGTCCCATGATCGAGTATAACAAAGCCCCCTCATCGAGTATGACAAAGGCCCCTGATGGAGTATAACAAAGACAGCTGATGGAGTATAACAAAGTCCCCTGGTCGAGTATAACAAAGGCCCTCATCGAGTATAAGAAAGCCCCCTGATCGGATATTACAAAGTCCCTGATCTAGTATAACAAAGTCCCCAGATCGAGTATAACAAAGTCCCCTGGTCAGGTATAAAAAAGACTCCTATTCGAGTATAACAAAGTCTCCTGATCGAGTATAACTATGTCCCCTGATCGAGTATAACAAAGTCCCCTGATCGAGTATAACAAAGACACCTGATCGAGTATAACAAAGTCCCCTGATCGAGTAAAACAAAGTCCCCTGGTCGAGTATAACAAAGTCCCCTAATCGAGTATAACAAAGCCCAATCATCAAGTATAACAAAGTCCCCTGATCGAATATAACAAATTCCCCTGATCAAGTATAACAAAGACCCCTGATCGATTATGACAAAGGCCCTTGATCGAGTATAACAAAGGCCCCTGATCGGGTATAACAAAGCCCTTTCATCAGGTATAACAAAGTTCCATCATCGAGTATAACAACGTCCCCTGATCTAGTATAACAAAGTCCCCTGGTCGAGTATAACAAATTCCCCTGATCGAGTATAACAAAGGCCCTGATCGAGTATAGCAAAGTCCCCTGATGGAGTATAACAAATGCCCGTGATCGAGCATAACAAAGCCGCCTGATCGAGTATAAAAAAGTCCCCTGATCGAGTACAACAAAGTCCCCTGATCGAGTTTAAGAAAGGCCCCCGGTTGAGTGTAACAAAGTCTCCTGATCGAGTATAACAAAGTCCCCTGATCGAGTATAACAAAGTCCCCTGATCGAGTGAAACAAAGTCCCCTGGTCAAGTATAACAAAGTCCCCTAATCTAGTATAACAAAGTCCCCTGATCGAGTATAACAAAGTCCCTTGATCGAGTAAAACAAAGTCCCCTGTTCAAGTATAACAAAGTCCCCTGGTCGAGTATAACAAATGCCCGTGATCGAGCATAACAAAGCCGCCTGATCGAGTATAAAAAAGTCCCCTGATCGAGTACAACAAAGTCCCCTGATCGAGTACAACAAAGTCCCCTGATCGAGTCTAAGAAAGGCCCCCGGTTGAGTATAACAAAGTCCCCTGATCGAGTATAACAAAGTCCCCTGATCGAGTATAACATATCCCCTGATCGTATATAACAAAGTCCCCTGGTCGAGACAGTAATGTCCCATGATCGAGTATAACAAAGCCCCCTCATCGAGTATGACAAAGGCCCCTGATCGAGTTTAACAAAGGCCCCCTGTTGAGTGTAACAAAGTCTCCTGATCGAGTATAACAAAGTCCCCTGATCGAGTATAACACATCCCCTGATCGAGTATAACATATCCCCTGATCGTATATAAAAAAGTCCCCTGGTCGAGATAGTAATGTCCCATGATCGAGTATAACAAAGCCCCCTCACCGAGTATGACAAAGGCCCCTGATGGAGTATAACAAAGACAGCTGATGGAGTATAACAAAGTCCCCTGGTCGAGTATAACAAAGGCCCCTCATCGAGTATAAGAAAGCCCCCTGATCGGATATTACAAAGTCCCTGATCTAGTATAACAAAGTCCCCAGATCGAGTATAACAAAGTCCCCTGGTCGAGTATAAAAAAGACTCCTATTCGAGTATAACAAAGTCTCCTGATCGAGTATAACTATGTCCCCTGATCGAGTATAACAAAGTCCCCTGATCGAGTATAACAAAGACCCCTGATCGAGTAAAACAAAGTCCCCTGGTCGAGTATAACAAATGCCCATGATCGGGCATAACAAAGTCCCCTGATCGAGTATAAAAAATTCCCCGGATCGAGTACAACAAAGTCCCCCTTTCGAGTTTAACAAAGGCCCCCGGTTGAGTACAACAAAGTCTCCTAATCGAGTATAACAAAGTCCCCTGATCGAGTATAACACATCCCCTTATCGAGTATAACATATCCCCTGATCGTATATAACAAAGTCCCCTGGTCGAGATAGTAATGTCCCATGATCGAGTATAACAAAGCCCCCTCATCGAGTATGACAAAGGCCCCTGATGGAGTATAACAAAGACAGCTGATGGAGTATAACAAAGTCCCCTGGTCGAGTATAACAACCCTCATCGAGTATAAGAAAGCCCCCTGATCGGATATTACAAAGTCCCTGATCTAGTATAACAAAGTCCCCAGATCGAGTATAACAAAGTCACCTGGTCGAGTATAAAAAAGACTCCTATTCGAGTATAACAATGTCTCCTGATCGAGTATAACTATGTCCCCTGGTCGAGTATAACAAAGTCCCCTGATCGAGTATAACAAAGTCCCCTGATCGAGTATAATAAAAGCCCCTGACCGAGTATAAGAAAGTCCCCTGATCGAGTATATCAAACTCCGCTGGTCGAGTATAATAAAGGCCCTGATCGAGTATAACAAAGTTTCATGATCGAGTATAACAAATTCCCCCATTCGAGGATAACAAAAGCCTCCGATATAATATAACAAAGGCCCCTGATTGAGCATAACAAAGCCCCCTGATCAGGTTTAACAAAGTCCCCTGATCGAGTATAGCAAAGGCCCTTGATCGAGTATAACAAATGCCCCTCATCCAGTATAACAAAGTCCCCTCATCGATTATAACAAAGCCCCCTGATCGAGTATAACAAATTCCCCTGTTTGAATATAACAATGGCCCATGATTAAGTATAACAAAGGCCCCTCATCGATTATAACAAAGGCCCCTCATCGAATCTAACAAAGTCTCCTAATCGATTATGAAAAGGCCCTTGATCGAGTATAAGAAAGTACCATGATCGAGTATAACAAAGTCCTCTGGTCGAGGAAAACAAAGCCCCCTAATTGAGTATAACAAAGTCCCCTGGTTGACCATAACAAAGGGCCCTGGTCGAGTATAACAAAGTCCCCTAATCGAATATAACAAAGCCCCCTGAACGAGTATAACAAAGGCCACTGGTCGAGCATAAAAAAGGACCCTGGTCGAGTACAACAAAGTCCCTTGATCGAGTATAACAAAGCCCAATCATCGAGTATAACTAAGTCCCCTGATCGAGAATAACAAAGTCCCGTGGTCGAGCATAACAATGTCCCCTGGTCGAGTATAACAAAGTCCCCTGATCGAGTATAATAAAGCTCCCTGACCGAGTATAACAAAGTCCCCTGATCGAGTATATCAAACTCCCCTGGTCGAGTATAATAAAGGCCCTGATCAAGTATAACAAATGCCCCTCATCGAGTATAACAAATTCCCCTGGTTCGAGTATAAGAAAAGCCCCTGATAAAGTATAACAAAGGCCCCTGATTGATCATAACAAAGCCTCCTTATCAGGTTTAACAAAGTCCCCTGATCGAGTATAGCAAAGGCCCTTGATCGAGTATAACAAATGCCCCTCATCGAGTATAACAAAGTCCCCTCATCGATTATAACAAAGCCCCCTGATCGAGTATAACAAAGTCCCCTGTTTGAATATAACAATAAGAACATAAGAACATAAGAATGGAGGAAACTGCAACGGGCCTATTGGCCCATACTGGGCAGTCCCGTTTACACCGAACCCCTATTGCTCATATGAGCATCCAACCTATGTTTGAAGCAATTCAGCGTATTCGAGTTAATGATGATATTTGGTAACTTGTTCCATTCATCCACTACTCTGTTTCCAAACCAGTGTTTACCTATTTCACGCCTAAATCTAAATTTGTCTAATTTAAAACCATTGTTACGAGTTCGCTTCTGGTTGGACAGTTTGAGTACCTTTGTAATGTCCCCTTTGTTTAGCCCTGCCTTCCACTTATACACCTCTCTCCGGTCGCCCCTCGCTCCACGTCTCTCGAGGGAGTGCAAATTAAGATGCTTTAACCTATCTCTATACTCGAGGTTCCTAATGCCCGGGATTAGTCTTGTCATTCTCCTCTGAATTCTTTCCAAGGATTCTATATCCATTCTGTAATACGGTGACCAGAACTGAACTGCGTAATCCAGGTGTGGTCTCACAAGAGCAAGATACAGTTTTAGGATGACCTCGCTAGTCTTGTAACTAACACTCCTTTGTATGAACCCAAGTACTTTATTAGCCTTGTTACGAGCAAAAACACATTGATTACTTGGCTTAAGGTTCCTACTTATCATTACTCCTAAATCTCTCTCGCAGTCGGATTTCTCTATGGCATCGTTGTTCATCTGGTATCTGGTTTCCCTGTTTACATCTCCTATACTGAGTACTTTACATTTGTCGACATTGAATTTCATCTGCCATTTTTCAGACCATTCGAAAAATTTGTTTAGATCTTCCTGTAGTTTTGCCGAGTCCTCGTCAGATTTTGATAACACGTCCTATTTTAGTGTCATCAGCAAATTTACTTATGTTGCTGTCTATGCCGATATCTATGTCGTTTATGTATATAATAAACAATAATGGTCCAAGTACTGAGCCTTGGGGAACTCCACTTGTGACGTTGCTCCAATGGGACTTAGTGCCGTTAATGCTCACTCGCTGTTTCCTGTCCTGTAACCACGCCCTAATCCATTTAAGGATGTCACCTTTGATGCCATGTGCTTCTACCTTTCTAATTAGTCTTTCGTGGGGGACTCTGTCGAAGGCTTTGCTAAAGTCGAGATATACCACATCATAATTGTGCCCCTCGTCCACCGATTCGAAAACTGATGAAAAGAATGTTAATAGATTAGTTAGGCAAGAGCGTCCGCTTGTGAAGCCATGCTGGGAATCATTGATCAATCGGTGCTTCTCCAGGTGATTTCGAATAGAGTTTGAAATGATTGCTTCCAGTAATTTGCCTACTATTGATATTAGACTGATTGGGCGGTAGTTAGAGGATAGTGATCTATCCCCTTCTTGAAAATCGGTATTACATTCGCTATCCTCCAGGATTCTGGTACTACACCTGTTTTTAAGGACATGTTAAACAACTTTGCTAAGGGCATACTAAGCTCTTCCTTACATTCCTTTAATACTCTGGCAAATATCTCATCGGGACCAGGTGACTTATTAGGCTTTAGTTTGTCTATTTGCTTACTAACATCGTTACTAGTCACTACTATCTCACTTAATTTGTTTTCTTCACTATCTCTGAATAGAGTCGGTGCCTCGGGTATCATGTTTAAATTTTTGGTGGTGAAAACTGTTGAAAAATATTTATTCAAATTATTGCTCATTTCTCCGTCGTTATGAGTGAGCTCGCCGGTGTCTGACCGTATTGGTCCAATCTTTTCTCGTGTTTTAGTTTGATACATTTGGTAGAATCCTTTGGGGTTTGTCTTCGCCTCCCTTGCTATCCTTACCTCATTATTCCTCTTGCTTTCCTTATCTCGGTTTTAACCCTACTCGCCAATACCCTATAATAGTCCCGGAGGTGAATTTCGCCACGATTTATCCTTCTACCTATAGCCTTCCTTTGGCCAATGATGTTCTTTAAATAATTATTTATCCATTTAGGTCATTGTTGTCTGATCTGAGTTTTTTGTATGGTATGTTCTGCCTTTTGTGCATTAAGTAACTCACTATTTAAATTGTCGTGGAACTCGGCAATCTCAGATCTCGTTATCAGGTCAGTGTCATCTGTCAGGTTCACGGCCAAGCGCGACACCCCCTCTCTCAGCTGCCTCTTTAAACTGTCAAAGTTTGCCCTTCTGAAATCTGGTACTTTAGTGGAATTTTCCTTACGTCTGCCCTGAAAATCTAACTGGAATCGAATTTCTTTGTGATCGCTGTTTGCAAGTTCGTTCCCTACCTCGACATTGCTAATGAGGTTTTCTCTGTTCGACAGAACTAAATCCAGTATATTATTACCCCGTGTGGGTTCGGTTATATGTTGACTTAGGAAACAGTCCTGGATCGTCTCGAGAAAATCCTCTGATTCTGAGTTACCCGTAAGGACAGTCCAATCTATTTGGCCAAGGTTAAAGTCGCCTACTATACAGACTTTGTTGTGTATGGAAGCCCTGCGCATTTCATCCCAGATAAGTCGCTCATTGACGCTATCAAGATTGGGGGTCTATATATTACCCCTGTGATTAATTTTTCCCGACCGTCGCTTAATTCTATCCAAATTGTTTCTGTATTCCTCTCAGTTTTTATTTCCTTATTTATTTCACACTTCAGATTATCCCTAACATAGATTGCTACTCCGCCTCCTTTCCTGGTCTGCCTATCGGTATGGAACAGTTTGTAACCCGCAATTTGGTATTCGACTGGTAATTCACGTGTGTCTAGGTTGATCCATGTTTTAGTGAATGCAATTATATCAATTTCTTCGGTACATACCAAGGCCTTAATATCATCCATTTTGTTTCTCATACTTCTACTGTTCGCGTAGTATACATTTAAGTTAGTCGTGTTCTGAGTCCTTCCCTTACCGCGTTTAGTTTTAAACTCCCTGTCAAATTTAGTTTTGTCATCATTCCTAACACTATTTCCCTGTAATCTTTCGCCTTGTTTACCCGCTCCCACTGCAGTCTCCTCCACCCCCGTGCCCCTATGTTCTCTTAGCAGTTTAAAGACTTCGATATCTTTTGAACTGCCCCCTCTAGAGCCCCAGCCAGGGTTGCTACTCCATCCCTAGACAGGTGCACCCCATCCCTAGCATAAAGGTCCCTTCTGCCATAGAAGTTGTCCCAGTTGTCAATGAATGGGACTGATATTGACTTGCAATATCTGTCAAGACGGTCGTTAACACCAACTGCCCTTGACAACCATTCACTGCCAACTCTCCTTCTAGGCAGGACACGGCATATGATAGGGATCCCTCCCTTAGTCCTAATACGATCTATGGCTGCCTTGAACTTATCGAGAAGCTCCTCGCTCCTACACCGGCCAATATCATTGCCTCCTGCACTGAGGCAGATAATGGGTTTGTTCCCATTACCAGACAAGATATTGTCCATCCTGTCAACTATATCCCCCACCCCAGCTCCTGGCAAACACACCCTCATCCTATTTTTGTTTTTACCACAAAAGGCCCTGTCCATGTACCTTACCTGTGAGTCACCAACAATTAAAGTTTTTATACCTTCCTAGTCATCCCTGCCCCTGACTGTACTAACGTCCAATTCGTCTATCAAGGGACTGAACGGGTTGGTACACTTAGCTGTTGTTGTCGTTGTTGTCGTAACCTTCGTGTGCTTCTTCACCACCAGCTTGGTCCTCCCACTACTCACGACTTTCCACTCGTTTGATTTTTCGTCAGACACTGGCTTTACTCGTCCAGCCTCTCCTTTTAACTTCGCCAGCTCTTTCCTTAATTTCAGGTTATCCAACGTGGCCCTCTCAATTTCTAACTTGGCCCTCGCCAATTCTTCAGTGGACCACTCCAGCTGGTCAACAAACTCTCATACCCAAGACCGCACATATCACTGGCCATATCTGATAATTATCCCTCTGGAGCTAACCCTGCCGTGACCTTTCCCTTGAGTATAACAAAGGCCCCTCATCGAGTCTAACAAAGTCCCCTAATTGATTATGAAAAGGCTCTTGATCGAATATAACAAAGCCCAATCATCGAGTATAACAAAGTCCCCTGATCGAGTATAACAAAGTCCTCTGGTCGAGGAAAAAAAAGCCCCTTGATCAAGTATAACAAAGTCCCCTAATTGAGTATAACAAAGTCCCCTGGTTGACCATAACAAAGGCCCCTGGTCGAGTGTAACAAAGTCCCCTAATCGAATATAACAAAGCCCTTTGAACGAGTATAACAAAGGCCACTGGTCGAGCATAAAAAAGGACCCTGGTCGAGTATAACAAAGTCCCCTGATCGAGTATAACAAAGCCCAATCATCGAGTATAACAAAGTCCCCTGATCAAGTATAACAAAGTCCCCTGGTCGAGTATAACAAAGTCCCCTGATCGAGTATAACAAAGCCCAATCATCGAGAATAACAAAGTCCCCTGATCGAGTATAACAAAGGCCCTCATCGAGTATAACAAAGTCCCCTGATCGAGTATAACAAAGTCCCCTGGTCGAGCATAAAAAAGACTCGTATTCGAGTATAACAAAATCTCCTGATCGAGTATAACTATGTCTCCTGATCGAGTATAACAAAGTCCCCTGATCGAGTATAACAAAGACAGCTGATGGAGTATAACAAAAGTCCCTGGTCGAGTATAACAAAGGCCCTCATCGAATAAGAAAGCCCCCTGATCGATATTATGAAGTCCTGATCTAGTATAACAAAGTCCCCAGATCGAGTATAACAAAGTCCCCTGGTCAGGTATAAAAGACTCTATTCGAGTATAACAAAGTCTCCTGATCGAGTATAACTATGTCCCTGATCGAGTATAACAAGTCCCTGATCCGGTATAACAAGAACGCACAGTCGAGTATAACAAAGTCCCCTGATCGAGTAAAACAAAGTCCCCTAATTAGAGTATAACAAAGTCCCCTAATCGAGTATAACAAAGCCCAATCATCAAGTATAACAAAAGTCCCTGATCGAATATAACAAATTCCCTGATCAGTATAACAAAGTCCCTGATCGATTATGACAAAGGCCCTTGATCGAGTATAACAAAGGCCCCTGATCGGGTATAACAAAGCCCTTTCATCAGGTATAACAAGTTCCATCATCGAGTATAACAACGTCCCTGATCTAGTATAACAAAGTCCCCTGGCCGAGTATATGATTTCCCTGAACAAATTCTGATCGAGTGACAAAGGCCCTGATCGAGTAACAAAAGTCCCTGATGGAGTATAACAAATGCCCGTGATCGAGCATAACAAAGCCGCCTGATCGAGTATAAAAGTCCCTGATCGAGTACATTGTAAAGTCCCCTGATCGAGTTTAAGAAAGGCCCCCGGTTGAGTGTAACAAAGTCTCCTGATCGAGTATAACAAAGTCCCTGATCGAGTATAACAAAGTCCCCTGATCGAGTGAAACAAAGTCCCCTGGTCAGTATATAACAAAGTCCCCTGATCTAGTATAACAAAAGTCCCTGATAAAGGAGTATAACAAAGGTCCCTTGATCGAGTAAAACAAAAGTCCCCTGTTCAAGTATAACAAAGTCCCTGGTCGAGTATAACAAATGCCCGTGATCGAGCATAACAAAGCCGCTTTGATCGAGTATAAAAAGTCCCTGATCGAGTACAACAAAGTCCCTGATCGAGTACATAAAGTCCCCTGATCGAGTCTAAGAAAGGCCCCCGGTTGAGTATAGCAAAGTCCCCTGATCGGTATAACAAGCGCCACTGGTCGAGCATAAAAAAGGACCCTGGTCGAGTACAACAAAGTCCCTTGATCGAGTATAACAAAGCCCAATCATCGAGTATAACTAAGTCCCCTGATCGAGAATAACAAAGTCCCCTGGTCGAGCATAACAATGTCCCCTGGTCGAGTATAACAAAGTCCCCTGATCGAGTATAATAAAGCTCCCTGACCGAGTATAACAAAGTCCCCTGATCGAGTATATCAAACTCCCCTGGTCGAGTATAATAAAGGCCCTGATCAAGTATAACAAATGCCCCTCATCGAGTATAACAAATTCCCCTGGTTCGAGTATAAGAAAAGCCCCTGATATAGTATAACAAAGGCCCCTGATTGATCATAACAAAGCCCCCTTATCAGGTTTAACAAAGTCCCCTGATCGAGTATAGCAAAGGCCCTTGATCGAGTATAACAAATGCCCCTCATCGAGTATAACAAAGTCCCCTCATCGATTATAACAAAGCCCCCTGATCGAGTATAACAAAGTCCCCTGTTTGAATATAACAATAAGAACATAAGAACATAAGAATGGAGGAAACTGCAACGGGCCTATTGGCCCATACTGGGCAGTCCCGTTTACACCGAACCCCTATTGCTCATATGAGCATCCAACCTATGTTTGAAGCAATTCAGCGTATTCGAGTTAATGATGATATTTGGTAACTTGTTCCATTCATCCACTACTCTGTTTCCAAACCAGTGTTTACCTATTTCACGCCTAAATCTAAATTTGTCTAATTTAAAACCATTGTTACGAGTTCGCTTCTGGTTGGACAGTTTGAGTACCTTTGTAATGTCCCCTTTGTTTAGCCCTGCCTTCCACTTATACAATTCCCCATCCGGTCGCCCTCGCCCACGTCTCTCGATGGAGTGCAAATTAAGATGCTTTAACCTGCTTCTGTACTCGAGGTTCCTAATGCCCGGGATTAGTTTTGTCATTCTCCTCTGAATTCTTTCTGGGAATTCTATATCCATTCTGTGATACGGTGACCAGAACTGAACTGCGTAGTCCATGTGCGGTCTGACAAGCTCAAGATATAGTTTTAGGATAACCTCGCTAGTCTTGTTACTAACACTCCTTTGTATGAACCCAAGTACTTTGTTAGCCTTGTCTCGAGCTAATACACATTGGTTTACTTGGCTTAAGGTTCCTACTTATCATTACTCCTAAATCTCTCTCGCAGTCGGATTTCTATGGCATCGTTGTTCATCTGGTATCTGGTTTCCTGTTTACATCTCCTATACTGAGTACTTTACATTTGTCCATTGAATTTCATCTGCCATTTTTCAGACCATTCGAAAAATTTGTTTAGATCTTCCTGTAGTTTTGCCGAGTCCTCGTCAGATTTAATAACACGTCCTATTTTAGTGTCATCAGCAAATTTACTTATGTTGCTGTATGCCGATATCTGTCGTTTATGTATATAATAAATAATAATGGTCCAAGTACTGAGCCTTGGGGAACTCCACTGACGTTGTCCAATGGGACTTAGTGCCGTTAATGCTCACTCGCTGTTTCCTGTCCTGTAACCACGCCCTAATCCATTTAAGGATGTTACCTTTGATGCCATGTGCTTCTACCTTCTAATTAGTCTTTCGTGGGGACTCTGTCGAAGGCTTTGCTAAAGTCGAGATATACCACATCATAATTGTGCCCCTCGTCCACCGATTCGAAAACTGATGAAAAGAATGTTATTAGATTAGTTAGGCAAGAACGTCCGCTTGTGAAGCCATGCTGGGAATCATTGATCAATCGGTGCTTCTCCAGGTGATTTCGAATAGAGTTTGGAATGATTGCTTCCAGTAATTTGCCTACTATTGATGTTAGACTGATTGGGCGGTAGTTAGAGGATAGTGATCTATCCCCCTTCTTGAAAATCGGCATTACATTCGCTATCCTCCAGGATTTGGCATTACACCCAGTTTTATGACATGTTAAACAATCCTTTGCTAAGGGCATACTAGCTCTTCTCATATTCCTTTTAATACTCTGGCAAATATCTCATCGACCAGGTGTGACTTATTAGGCTTTTAGTTTGTCTATTTGCTTACTAACATCGTTACTAGTCACTACTATCTCACTTAATTTGTTTTTCTTTCACTATCTCTTGAATAGAGTCGGTGCCTGCATCATAGTTTTAAATTTTTGTGGTGAAAAACTTCGTTGAAAAATATTTATTCAAATTATTGCTCATTTCTCTGTCGTTATCAGTGAGCTCGCCGGTGTCTGACCGTATTGGTCCAATCTTTTCTCGTGTTTTAGTTTGATACATTTGGTAGAATCCTTTGGGGTTTGTCTTCGCCTCCCTTCCTATCCTTAACTCATTATTCCTCTTGGCTTTCCTTATCTCGGTTTTAACCCTACTCGCCAATACCCTATAATAATCCCGGAGGTGAATTTCGCCACGATTTATCCTTCTACCTGTAGCCTTCCTTTGGCCAATGATGTTCTTTAAATAATTATTTATCCATTTAGGGTCATTGTTGTCTGATCTGAGTTTTTGTATGGTATGTCTTGCCTTTTGTGCATTGGGTAACTCACTATTTAAATTGTCGAACTCGCAATCTCAGATCTCAAGATCAGGTCGGTGTCATCTGTTGTCAGGTTCACGGCCAAGCGCGACACCCCCTCTCTCAGCTGCCTCTTTTAAACTGTCAGCTTCGTTCTTCTGAAATCTGGCACTTTTAGTGGAATTTCTTTCCTTACGCCTGCCCTGAAAATCTAACTGGAATCGAATTTCTTTGTGATCGCTGTTTGCAAGTCTGCTCTCTACCGACATTGCTAATGAGGTTTTCTCTGTTCACAGAACTAACCAGTATATTATTACCCTCGTGTGGGTTCGGTTATATGTTGACTTAGGAAGCAGTCCTGGATCGTCTCGAGAAAATCCTCTGATTCTGAGTTACCCGTAAGGACAGTCCAATCTATTTGGCCAAGGTTAAAGTCGCCTACTATACAGACTTTGTTGTGTATGGAAGCCCTGCGCATTTCATCCCAGATAAGTCGCTCATTGACGCTATCAAGATTGGGGGTCTATATATTACCCCTGTGATTAATTTTTCCCGACCGTCGCTTAATTCTATCCAAATTGTTTCTGTATTCCTCTCAGTTTTTATTTCTTTATTTATTTCACACTTCAGATTATCCCTAACATAGATTGCTACTCCGCCTCCTTTCCTGGTCTGCCTATCGGTATGGAACAGTTTGTAACCCGCAATTTGGTATTCGACTGGTAATTCACGTGTGTCTAGGTTGATCCATGTTTCAGTGAATGCAATTATATCGATTTCTTCGGTACATACCAAGGCCTTAATATCATCCATTTTGTTTCTCATACTTCTACTGTTCGCGTAGTAGACATTTAAGTTAGTCGTGTTCTGGGTCTTTCCCTTACCGCGTTTAGTTTTAAACTCCCTGTCAAATTTAGTTTTGTCATCATTCCTAACACTATTTCCCTGTAATCTTTCGCCTTGTTTACCCGCTCCCACTGCAGTCTCCTCCACCCCCGTGCTCCTATGTTCCCTTAGCAGTTTAAAGACTTCGATATCTTTTGAACTGCCCCCTCTAGAGCCCCAGCCAGGGTTGCTATTCCATCCCTAGACAGGTGCACCCCATCCCTAGCATAAAGGTCCCTTCTGCCATAGAAGTTGTCCCAGTTGTCAATGAATGGGACTGATATTGACTTGCAATATCTGTCAAGACGGTCGTTAACACCAACTGCCCTTGACAACCATTCACTGCCAACTCTCCTTCTAGGCAGGACACGGCATATGATAGGGATTCCTCCCTTAGTCCTAATACGATCTATGGCTGCCTTGAACTTATCGAGAAGCTCCTCGCTCCTACACCGGCCAATATCATTGCCTCCTGCACTGAGGCAGATAATGGGTTTGTTCCCATTACCAGACAAGATATTGTCCATCCTGTCAACTATATCCCCCACCCCAGCTCCTGGCAAACACACCCTCATCCTATTTTTGTTTTTACCACAAAAGGCCCTGTCCATGTACCTTACCTGTGAGTCACCAACAATTAAAGTTTTTATACCTTCCTTGTCATCCCTGCCCCTGACTGTACTAACGTCCAATTCGTCTATCAAGGGACTGAACGGGTTCGTACACTTAGCTGTTGTTGTCGTTGTTGTCGTATCCTTTGAGTGCTTCTTGACCACCAGCTTGGTCCTCCCACTACTCACGACTTTCCACTCGTTTGATTTTTCGTCAGACACTGGCTTTACTCGTCCAGCCTCTCCTTTTAACTTCGCCAGCTCTTTCCTTAATTTCAGGTTCTCCAACGTGGCCCTCTCAATTTCTAACTTGGCCCTCGCCAATTCTTCAGTGGACCTCTCCAGTTTGGTCAACAAACTCTCATACCCAAGACCGCATATATCACTGGCCATATCTGATAATTATCCCTCTGGAGCTAACCCTGCCGTGACCTTTCCCCT
>NW_024722085.1:0-5093 GCF_018991925.1 Homarus americanus | reverse complement strand
GCTGGGCACCCCTTCAGTGACATGACCAGGGTGTGAGGCCGGGCACCCGTTCAGTGCCATGAATCGGGGTGTGATGTCCAGGGCACCTCAGCACCATGGCCGGAGTGTGAGGCCGGGGCACCCTTTCAGTGACATGACCCGGGGTGTGAGGCCGGGCACCCCTCAGCACCATGGCCTGGGGTGTGGGCCAGGCACCCCTTCAGTGTCATGACCCGGATGTGTCAGGGCCTGACACCCCTCCAGCACCATGGCCGGGTATGAGGGCCGGGCACCCCTCAGCACCATGACCCGGGGTTTGAGAGCCAGGCACCCCTTCAGTGCCATGACCAGGGGTGTGAGGGCCGGGCAAAGCTACAGTGCCATGGCCAGGGGTGTGAGGCCGTGCACCTCATCAGTGCCATGACCCGGGGTGTGTGGAACAGGCACCAAGTGCATGAAACAGGGTGTGAGTGCAGTGCACCCATACATTGCCTTTGAACCAGGGTGTGAGGTGGGGACCCTTCACAAGACCAGGGGTGTGGGGGCAGGGCACCCCTACAGTGTTATGAACCGGGGTGTGAGGGCCGGGCAACCTTTCACATGACCCGGGGTGTAAGGGCCGGGCACCCCTTCAGTGTCATGACCCGGGGGTGTCAGGGCCTGACACCCCTCCAGCATCATGGCCCGGGGTGTGAGGGCCTGGCACCCTTGCAGTGCCATGAATCGGGGTGTGAGTGCCGGGCACCAATTTAGGTACATGACCAGGGGTGTGAGGGCCGGGCAAAGCTTCAGTGCCATGGCCAGGGGTGTGAGGGCCGGGCACCTCATGAGTGCCATGAAACGGGGTGTGAGGGCCGGGCACCCATACAGTCCTTTGAACCAGGTTGTGAGGGTCGGGCACCCCTTCACATGACCCGGAGTGTCAGGGCTGGGCAGCCCTCCAGCACCATGACCCGGAGTGTGAGGGCCGGGCACCCCATAAGTGACATGAACCGGGGTTTTAGGGCCGGGCACCCCTTCAGTGACATGAAACGGGGTGTGAGGGCCGGGCACCCCTACAGTGCTGCGAACCGGGGTGTGAGGGCCGGGCACCGCTTCAGGACCATGACCTGGGGTGTGAGGGCCAGCCACCCTTTCTGTGCCATGACCCGGGGTGTGTGGGCCGGGCACCGTTTCAGTGACATGACCCGGGGTGTGAAGGCTGAGCACACCTTCAGAGACATGACCAAGAGTGTGATGACCGGGCACCCGTTCAGTGCCATGAATTGGGGTGTGATGTCCGGGCACCCCTTCAGCTCCATGACCCGGTATGTGAGGGCCGGGCACCCCTCCAGCACCATGGCCCGGGGTGTGAGGGCCGGGCACCCTTTTAGTGACATTACCCGGGGTGTGAGGGCCGGGCACCCCTCCAGCACAATGGCCTGGGGTGTGAGGGCCGGGCACCCCTTCATTGCCATGACCCGGGGGTGTCATGGCCTGACACCCCTCCAGCACCATGGCCCGGGGTGTGAGGGCCGGGGACCCTTGCACTGCCATGAATCGGGGTGTGAGGGCGGGGCACCACTTTAGGTACATGACCAGGGGTGTGAGGGCCGGGCAAAGCTTCAGTGCCATGGCCAGGGGTGTGAGGGCCGGGCACCTCATGAGTGTCATGACCCGGGGTGTGAGGGCCGGGCACCCCTAAAGTGCCATGATACTGGGTGTGAGTGCCGGGCACCCATACAGTGCTTTGAACCAGGGTGTGAGGGTCGGGCACCCCTTCACATGACCCGGAGTGTCAGGGCTGGCACCCTTCCAGCACCATGACCCGGAGTGTGAGGGCCCGGCACCCCATAAGTGACATGAACCGGGGTTTTAGGGCCGGGCACCCCTTCAGTGCCATGAAACGGGGTGTGGGGGCAGGGCACCCCTACAGTGTTATGAACCGGGATGTGAGGGCCGGGCACCCTTTCACATGACCCGGGGTGTAAGGGCCAGGCACCCTTTCATTGCCATGACCCGGAGTGTGAGAGCTGGGCACCCCTTCAAAAACATGACCCGGGGTGAGGGGCTGGCACCCTTTCAGTGACATGACCCTGGGTGAGGCCGGGCACCCTCCAGCACCCCCGGGGTGTGAGGGCTGGGCACCCCTTCAGTGCCATGACCCCGGGTGTGAGGGCCGGGCACCCCTTCAGTGTCACGAATCGGGGTGTGAGGGCCGGGCACCCTTTCAGTGCCATGAAACGGGGTGTGAAGGCCGGGCACCCCTACAGTGCTGCAAACCGGGGTGTGAGGGCCGGGCACCCCTTCAGTGACATGAAACGGGGTGTGGGGGCAGGGCAACCCTACAGTGTTATGAACCGGGGTGGAAGGGCCGGGCACCTTCAGCAGACCCGTGTGTGGGGAGGGCCAGGCACCTTCTGTAGTGCGGCGACCCGGGAGGAGAGAGCTGGGCACCCCTTCAGTGACATGACTCGTGGGGAGAGACGGGCACCCTTTCAGTGATATGACCCGGTGAGGGCCGGGCACCCCTTCAGTGTCAGGAATTGGAATGTGAGGGCCGGGCACGCTTTCAGTGTCATGAAACTGGGTGTGAGGGCCGGGCACCCCTACAGTGCTGCGAACCGGGGTGTGAGCGCCGGGCACCGCTTCAGCACCATGACCCGGGGTGTGAGGGCCAGGCACCCCTTCAGTGCCATGACCCGGGGTTTGTGGGACGGGCACCGTTTCAGTGACATGACCCGGGGTGTGAGGGCTGGGCACACCTTCAGAGACATGACCAAGGGTGTGAGGACCGGGCACCCGTTCAGTGCCATGAATTGGGGTGTGTTGTCCGGGCACCCCTTCAGCTCCATGACCCGGTATGTGAGGGCCGGGCACCTTTGGGCAGCACCGTGGCTGGGTGTGAGGCCGGGCACCCTTTAGTGACATTACCTGGGTGTGAGGGCTGGCACCTCAGCACAATGGCCTGGTGTGTGAGGGCCAGCACCTTGATGTCATGACCCGTGGGTGTGGGGCCTGACACCCCTCAGCACCATGGCCCGGGGTGTGAGGGCCAGGCACCCTGCACTGCCCATGAATCAGGGTGTGAGGCAGGGGCACCACTTGGGTACATGACCCCAGGGGGGTGTGAGGCCGGGCACCCCTTCAGTGCCATGACCCGGGGTGTGAGGGGCCAGGCACCCCTTCAGTGCCATGACCCGGAGTTGAGCTGGGCACCCCTTCAGTGACATGACCCGTTGTGTGAGGGCCGGGCACCTTCAGTGCCATGACCCGGGGTGTGGACGGACACCTTCAGTGTCAGGAATCGGGGAGGTGTGAGGGCCAGGCACGCTTTCAGTGTCATGAAACAGGGGTGTGGTAGGCACCCCTACAATGCTGCGAACCGGGGTGTGAGGGCCGGGCACGCTTCAGCACCATGAGCCAGGGTGTGAGGGCCAGGCACCCCTTCAGTGCTATGACCCAGGGGTGTGACGGCCAGGCACCCCTTCAGTGTCAGAATTGGGGTGTGAGGGCCGGGCACGCTTTCAGTGTCATGAGAGCGGTGTGAGGCCAGGCACCCCTACAGTGCTGCGAACCGGGTGTGTGAGGGCCAGGCACCGCTTCCAGCACCATGACCGGGGTGTGAGGGCCAGGCACCCCTTCAGTGCCATGACCCGGGGGGTGTGTGGGATGACACCGTTTCAGTGACATGACCCGGGGTGTGAGGGCTGGGACACCTTCAGAGACATGACCAAGGGTGTGAGACCGGGCACCGTTCAGTGCCATGGTGGGGTGTGTTGTCCAGGCACCCCTTCAGCTATGACCCGGTATGTGGTGGGCACCCCTCCAACACCATGGCCCCGGGGTGCGAGGGCCGGAGCACCCTAAGTGACATTACCCGGGGTGTGAGGCCGGGCACCCTCCAGCACAATGGCCTGGTGAGGGCAGGCCCTTAACACCATGGCCACGAGATTTAGGGGCCGGAAGCACCCCTTTCAGTGACATTACCCGGGCTGTGGGGCCAGGCACCCCTCCAGCACAATGGCCTGAGGTGTGATGGCTGGGCACCCCTTCAGTGTCATGACCCGGAGGTGTCAGGACTGACACCCCTCCAGCACCATGGCCCGGGGGTGTGAGGCCGAAACACCTTGCAGTGCCATGAATCAGGGTGTGAGGGCCAGGCACCACTTTGGGTACGCAGCCAGGGGTGTGAGGGGCCGGGCAAAGCTTCAGTGCCATGGCCAGGGGTGTGAGGCCGGGCACCTCTGGTGTCATGACCCGGGGTGTGAGGGCCAGGCACCCTTAGTGCCATGAAGCAGGGTGTGAGTGCCAGGCACCCCTGCAGTGCTTTGAACCAAGTGAGGTCAGGGGCCAGGCACCCTCTCGATGACATGGCCCAGGGGTGTGAGGGCCGACACCTCCAGCACCATGACCCGGGGTGTGAGGGCCAGGCACCCCTCGGGTGCCATGACCCCGGGTGTGAGGCCGGGCACCCCTTCAGCACCACTGACCCAGGGGTGTGAGGCCGGGCATCAATGCAGCACCATGGCCTGGGGTGTGAGGCCAGAGCACCCCTTCCAGTGCCATGACCCAGGGGTGTGAGGTGCCCACCCCTTCAGTGACTGACCCGGGGCGTGAGGGCCAGGCACCCGCTCAGTGACATGACCCGGGGTGTGATGGCCGGTCACCCTCCAGCACCGCCTGACCAGGGGTGTGAAGGCCAGGCACCCTCCAGCAACATGACCCGGTGCTATGAGGGCCGGGCACCCCTTTGGGGCTATGACGGGGTGTGAGGGCTGGGCAATTTAGGTACATGACCAGGGTTTGAGGGCCGGCAAACCTTCAGCGCCATGGCCACATTTGAGGCCAGGCACCTCATCAGTGCCATGACCGGGGTGTGAGGGCTGGGCACCACTTCAGTGACATGACCCGGGGTGTGAGGGCCGGGCACCGCCTGAGTGACATGACCCGGGGTTTTGAGGGCCAGGCACCTTCAGCATCATGACCCGGGGTGTGAGGGCCAGGCACCCCTCCAGCACCATAGACCGGGGTGTGAGGCCAGGCACCCTTTCCAGTGCCATGACCAGGGGTTTGAGGGCCAGTCAAAGCTTCAGTGCCATTGCCAAGGGTGTGGCAGCCGGGCACCTCATCAA
>NW_024722084.1:0-5091 GCF_018991925.1 Homarus americanus | reverse complement strand
ACGCCCTTCCCAGTCGGTGGGTCCTGATACCTTCCGTCTGCGCCTGACGGATGGTACCATTCACCACCTCACAGGATGGGCGAGGATGGGAGAGGGGGATGGGGGAGGGGATTCCACGCCCTTCCCAGTGGGCGGGTCCTGATACCTTCCGTCTGCGCCTGACGGATGGTACCATTCACCACCTCCCAGGATGGGCGAGGATGGTGGAGGGGGATGGGGGGGATAGGGGATCATTGCCTTCCCAGTCGGTGGGTCCTGATACCTTCCGTCTGCGCCTGACGGATGGTACCATTCACCACCTCCCAGGATGGGTGTGGATGGGGGATGGGGGGATTCCACACCCTTCCCAGTCGGTGGGTCCTGATACCTTCCGTCGGCGCCTGACGGATGGTACCATTCTCCACCTCCCAGGATGGGTGTGGATGGGGGATGGGGGGATTCCACACCCTTCCCAGTCGGTGGGTCCTGATACCTTCCGTCTGCGCCTGACGGATGGTACCATTCACCACCTCACAGGATAGGTGAGGATGGGGGAGGGGGATGGGGGGGGATGGGGGGATGGGGGGGATTCTACGCCCTTCCCAGTTGGTGGGTCTTGATACCTTCTATCTGCGCCTGACGGATGTCTGTCAGTCTCTGTATGTCTGTCTGTCAGTCTCTTTATGTCTGACTGTCAGTCTCTGTATGTCTGTCTCTGTCTGTCTATTTCTATCTCTGTATGTCTGTCTCTGTCTGTCTATTTCTGTCTCTGTATGTCTGTCTGTCAGTCTCTGCATGTCTGTCTGAGTGTCTGTCTCAGTCTGTCTATTTCTGTCTCTGTATGTCTGTCTGTCAGTCTCTGCATGTCTGTCTGAGTGTCTGTCTCAGTCTGTCTATTTCTGTCTCTGTATGTCTATCTGTCAGTCTCTGCATGTCTGTCTGAGTGTCTGTCTCTGTCTGTCTATTTCTGTCTCTGTATGTTTATGTCTTTCTCTCATTCGTTATTTGTCTTTCTGTTTCGGTCTGTATGTCTGTCTGTGTCTGTCTCTGTCTGTTGTCTTTGTCTGAGTCTCATTTTGTCTATATCTGTTTGTCTAACTGTCTTTGTCCGTCTGTCATTTGGTCTGACTGTCTCTGTTTATGTCTGTCTGTCTGTCTGTCTATCTTTATCACTTTGACTATATGTCTGTTTGTCTGTATGTCTTTCTCACCCTGTCTGTCTGTCTGTCTGTCATTCTTTCTCGCTCTGTCTGTCTTTTTCACTCAGTCTGTCTTTCTCACTTTGTCTGTCTCTGTCTGACTGAGTGTCTCTGCGTCTTTCTCTGCCTGTCATATCTTTCTCACAATGTAGGTCTCTGTCTGTCTGTCTATCTGTATGGAGACAGACAGATTGCCGGACAAACAGAGACAGTGAGAGACTGACAGACAAACAGAGACAGTCAGAGAGACAAAAAGACAGACTATCTCTGTCCGTTTGTATGTTGGTCTCTGTCTGTCTGTCTGTGTGTGTCTGCCTCTGGATGTAATTGGTAAGATGTTACTGTGGCCTATATGGTCTAATTCTTGAGGCGTTTGCGTATAGGAGTCGCCCTTATGGCAGTATTTGTTTGAGTTTATTTTGCTCATTTTGGTGTTAAGTTTTCGGTTCTAAATCTAAAATATTACTTGAGGGGAAGACCGTACCTCCCTCAGTGTAATAACTCCCTCAGGTGTATTACAAATTAACTGTACAGGTTGAATTGCCATAAAATGGGTAGAGGCAAATTTCACTGGGAGGTCATTATCACAAGGATGGTATAATATTACACACAAAAACACCTTTCATACAGTGGATCATGATATAATATGTAAAATACTGCAGGCTCTAATTTTTCATCACCAATTACATTATTTCGTTTTGGTAAACTTCCAAATGGCTGAATTAGGAGCATAATAAAACAAGTTCATTGGAAGCTGGAGTTTGATTATTTCATGAAAATGTGCCTTAAGCATATATGATACAATATTTTGGCTAATATAGAGGACTTCACAGCAGCTTCCCCCGTCTCAGTAATAGTAAGTTCGCCCACGGCAAGTGATAATTTATGCTAGGTTAGGTTAACTTAACTTTACTTTAACTCATAAATACTCTAACACCTTTTCCAACATTTGCCATCAATACGACCGTCTCACTATAAAACATATTGAAATTGCGGCGTTTATAAATTTGTTTTCTCTGAAAACAAAAATTTTTAACCTAAGAAAATATAATAAAGGCATACGAGCCCTTAAAGGCCATTTACTATTATTTTATGCATTACTGTACATTATTATTTTTTTAAATTACATTGGAAACGTGAAATTTTTTATTTCCCCGGTGTTTTTAACTAACAGGTTGAATTGGAAAAAGGAAATTTTTAGAAAAATGAATCGGGGGAAATCGAATCTGGAATTTTTGGAATAAATTTGGAAACCAAGATGGACAAGCGGCACTGGCAAGGTTGGAGGAAATGCAGAGACAACGACACGGAAGACGACTCCGCAGAATTGTAGGTGACCGCATGAACCCATTCACAGCAATGAGCAATGCTGAATTTGTTGACCGATTTAGGCTAAGAAAGGAATTGGTTAACAGTATTATCCAAAAAATTCAGGAACAACTTGCTGTTGCCAATGATAGGAGAGGTAAGCAAAGTTCCATATGACAGATGGTACAGGTTATTTCTACTAAACGTGTATGTTTTAAACCATGGCCTATCCGGGTCAATATAAATAACACTAAAGCTACGTAATTATTACCACGTTAATCAATGCTTACATTATTTCATGTTGCTACTGTACAGTACTTGCTTCACACCTCGACCTTTCATCATGTGTGCTTCACAATATAGCCATAATGACTAGGGTCTTATTCCCAGAAGAGGTAGGCAAAGAAGAAATGGATGATTTGCATATAAACCCAAATATAGGTCAAATAAATATGCAAGGCAGGATTAAAAGGCAACAAATCATCAGAGACCACTTTTGAATATTGTTTATACAGAGAATTACTTTTAGTTGTCCATCCTTTTAACTGGACAAGGAGGGTCATTTATGTCCGTTAAGGTCTCAGCAGTCCAGAGGTATAGTAATGCCTCTATGTAATACTGTATAGAGCTACAGTACAAGGTTTTGGCTGTTTGCAATACCTGTAGTTACATTCATGATATAGAGACAGGAGTTGATTTTTTAATGTGTTATCTATGTAAAGGTCCACATGGAGTTACTGTATTTATACACAGTTCTTTATTCTATTATGTTCATATGTAATTGGCAATAAGTGTAAAAAACTCACAGTTGAATAGACTTTCAAAATGCATTTACTAAAAATTCATACTTGTCAAAACTGATGGCATTTGTAATATTTTTAGGAAACAAATATTTTTCTCTGTAAATTTTATTTATTTTGTACATATCACACTTTTGTTAATTCAAACAATACTGTATTTATAATCAGGATTCTGCAACATTGTCAATATGTAAATTAGTATATAGTGAATTAAAATAAAATAAAAAAGGAAAATTGACATTACAAAGTCATTAACTAACCTATATATTCAGTCAATTACTGCTATACAGATCAAAAAGTTGGTAACCAACTGGGTGGGAATAAATATTAATGCAACATATTAAGTTTCAAATGATACAATACAAAAGAATTTGTTGTTACCAAGACTCACATGAAATTCGACTGAATATCATCCTCAATTTTTATTAAATCAGAACCACATTTATTAAAGCTGTTTCCCCCACCAATTCCTTGGTGTGAGCGGGCTTTGATCAATACAGTACAGTACTCTGACATTTTCTATTTTCACAATTTTCTGATGAAATATCCCAAGAGTTTTTTGTTTTAATAAATTATGGTACAGTAGTTAGGTAGCAAATCCCAGAAGTTATGTATTATGTACGCCAAGTTTAGTTGGGTATTAAAGAACTAATTTTAATTACTAAATGAAATTTTAGTTCGGTATTGAATACATACTTTTAATTATTAAATTAATTTATATTTAGTTACTGTAGTACGTACGGAAATAAATTTAAATTATAAATTAAATTATAGTTAGGTATTAGATACTTATTTTGAAATAAATTAATTTATAGTAAGGTAGTAAATAGAGACTATAAAGTACTAAATTAAATTCTAGTTCGTTACTGAAGTACATACGGAAATAATTTTAATTATTAAATTAAATTATAGTTAGGTATTAAATACATACTTTTAAGTAAATTAAATTCGAGTCTGTCTGTCTGTCAATTGTCTGCTTGTGTCTGCCTGTCTGTCTTTGTCTCTGTCTGTCTGTCACAGATAAACAGACAGACAGACAGAAGGAAACGGACACAGAGACACACAGACAGAGATTGAGATATAAAGACAGAGACTGAGACACACACAGGCAGAGACACAGACAGAGACCAACAGACAGACAGAGACTGAGACACACACAGACAGAGACACAGACAGAGACCAACAGACAGACAGAGAGATTCCTACAAGTTGTTATTATTTCTTCTTTTACCAAAGTGTTCCTGTTGCTTAACAACTCAATCAGATACGTTATGGTTACGTGGTGAGTCAAGGGACAGTTGTCTGTTTCAGTTTGGGTGACAGCGGTCGAGCCTGAGAAGAGCGCCGGACCTTCTTATTTACGGCGATTCCTTCTTTATCTTGAGTTATTAGCCAAGATTGTCTGTCTCTCCCTGTCTGCCTCTGATTGTCTGTCTGTCTCCGCTCGTCTGTTTGTCTGTCTGTATGTCTTTCTGTCTGTGTCTTTCGGTGTGTTTGTCCGTTTGTCTGACGGTTTCTGTCTATTTCTGTGTGTCTGTCTTTTTGTTTGTCTGTCTGTCTGTGTCTGTCCGTCTGTCTGTTTTTCTAACTGTCTCTGTTTGTCTGTCTGTCTACAAATCCTCCCTAAGGAATCCTATCCTATAAATCAACATACCCGACCACCGCCCCCACCCCGCCCCCCAACAAAAAATAAATAAATAAATAACAAAATAAAAATAAAAATAAATAAATTAATTAATAAATAAAAAATAAAAAATGAAATAAAATAATAAATAAATACAATAAAATAAAATACCAACCAACCT
>NW_024722083.1:0-12249 GCF_018991925.1 Homarus americanus | reverse complement strand
ACAAAGACACACACTGCGCAACCTTACCGCGCCGCTTGCCCAAGCGGAGGGAGGAGGAGGGAGAGGCAGGCAGGCAGGCAGGCAGGAGGGCGGGCGGGCGGGTGGCGCGTGGTCAAAATCTAAAAATAGCATCCGAGCCAGACACTCACCGCGTATATGATGAAAAATGCCGCGTTAAGTGAAAGTTCAGCTTTGGCAAGGCACCGCGTATATGATAAAACGCGTTAAGTGAAAGCGCGTTAAGCGGGGTAATACTGTACTAACAAAATGAACAAAAATAAACAAGATGATCACGTTGGTTGTTGTCGACCTGCTACACCTTGTCCGATTCTCTCTCTTATCTTTCAGTAACTACAAGTTTTCATTATTAATACTATAATAAAAGTATTTTATTAATAAATATTACATAATATAAATAAATTATACTTTAATTATAAGGTTTTATTATTGATTAAATTCCCGCTAATAGATATACAGTTGGCCCTTCACATACGTGGGTTTACCATACACAGATTCGTAAATACGTGGATTGCCCAGCCAGAGGAATATTGTGTACATTGAAGTAATTGAAGTACATTCAAATTGGCACGGCACCGCACACGGCCCGCCACCCCACACACACAAACACACGCGTCACCACCCCGCGCTCCCTCACTCAGTCAGTCTCGCTATAACCACGCATGTGTTGACATCAGCATTGTAGGTCGACCCTGATTTTTTTACTAAAAAATCGTTAATTTATGATACAGTCAACCCTTGCTTTACGCGGTCCCACATTCCGCGTTTCCACGTTTAAGCGGTGCCCTGCCAGAACCTAACGTGCTCACATTACGCGGTGCGTGAACCCCATTACGCGGAGAGTGTCCGGCGCGACGCTATTTTTAGATTCGCCCCACCCGCCTGCCTGCCTGTGCTCTCGCCTCTCCCTCCTCCTCCCTCCGCTTGGGCAAGCCGCGCGGTAAGGTTGCGCAGTGTGTGTCTTTGTTGCGTTATCACTGACGTCATATGACGTATCGGACTGTGATTGGCCATGCATTCCTACCCCCCTCTGCTGCTAGCTGTAATTGGCTTAAAGTATTATGACGTGTCCACCCGGGGGAGGGAGGTAGGGAGGAAAGACGATCCTTGACCTAGCTGCGCCACTTTCGTCCCTCCACACCAGACCGCGTAAACGTGCATCCATTGTTTTCTAAAATGGCTTCCGCCTGACCACCACCCCCAGAGAGAAACTTTTCCTTACCTGGACCCAGCGGCACTAAGCCAAAGAAGACACGACGTTCCTTAAGCTACGAGGTGAAGTATACCATCATCCAAGAGTTGGAGAAAGGAACAAGGCAGGTTGATTTGGCGCGCCAGCATGGTGTGAATGAATCTACGATTCGAACAATAAAGAAGGATGCAGCCAAGATAAAGGAGCACATGAAGATCACAAAGTCTACAGGTGCTTCTATGATCAAGTATTTCACAACCAGGTGCTTCTCAAGACAGAAAAATTACTTGTGAGGTACTTGGTGCGTCAGGCGCGACGGAACATGGCGGTCGACACGCGCTCTGTTAAGGACTACGCACGTGAACTGTACATTGCAGTGGCACGAAAGATGGGAACTACAGAGCCCAAACCCTTTAATGCTTCCTCTGGGTGGTTACAGAGGTTTAAGATCCGGAACAAGATCACCAATATAAACATTGGTGGTGAAGAAGCGAGTGCTGACCATGCTGCGGCTAGGGAATTTCCTCCGTTTTTACGTGAGATTATGGAGGAAGGACAGTACACCGACGACCAGGTGTTTAACATGGACGAATCTGGTCTTTTCTGGAAAAAGCTACCTTTCAAGTCCTTCGGTGTAAAGAATGCCAGCAAGATTCGGGGCCGGAAGATGCAGAAGGAACGCATCACCGTCCTGTTTACCACCAATGCCTCCGGTACCAGTAAGCTCAAGTTATCAGTGATCCACACAGCACGCAAGCCGCACGCCTACAAAACCATGGACATGACCAAGCTAAATGTCCACTGGCTGACCGCACGTAAGGCGTGGATGTTCTCTACACTGTCCCTCTCCTGGTTTGATGACTGTTTTGTTCCCGATGTAAAGAAATTCTGTGAGCAACAGAATGTGCCGTTCAAGATTTTGTTGCTGCTGGACAACGCACCAGGTCACTCGCCCCAACTGTTAGATCGTCACCCCAACGTAAAAGTGGTCTTCCTTCCTCCCAACACTACGTCTATATTACAGCCCATGGACCAAGAGTTAATCTGTAATGTAAAAGCTGCATTCTCTACGAAAAAATTCAAACTCCTGAACGACTACACCAACACAAGGGAAGAGTTGCGCAACCTGAGTGACACCACCACCGATAGCAAGAGCGAAGAAGATGAGGATCAACAGTTGGCACAGCAAAAAATACTGTTCAAACAATTCTGGAGAGTATTTAACATCAAGAAAGCTGTGGACTTCTTGGTGGAGTCATGGGATCAGCTGTCTATTGCTACAATTCGTCACGCATGGAGACATGTGTTGCATGGAATACCAGGTGAGAGGAGGAGTCAATCTGTGACTGGTGAGGTTCAGACTGTTGCAGTAGCAGTGGACCTTGCAAGAGAAGCTGCGCAGACTGTTACAGTTCCAGGCTTCTCCGAGACCACCAACGACGACATAATGGCGGTGATAATGGAATCTGATGTAACTACCGAGGAGATTGTAGATGATGATGATGACGACGTCAGTGAAGAGGCAGGTGGTGTGTCATCCCAAGAAGAACAACACTTATCCAATAGTAATGTTAGGGGTGCCATCGAGTGTATCGAGAAAGCCAAGCTCCTCCTTTCCGACGACCCTGACGCAAACAGGTATGAAATCTTCACTACCCAGCTGTTGCAGACTATGGAGCCCTACATCAAGGTGTATCACGACAACATCAACACCAGCCGTCAGCAAAGCATAACAGATTTCTTCGCCCGCAACCCACCACAGCCAGCCCAAGCCAGTGATAGTGACAGTGAAGATGACTTTGAGGGATTTGTCAGGGAAGCCCTGACAACTGTAAGTGGCAGTGATGGTGATTCACCTAGTAATGGTGATTCACCTGAGGGCCAGTAATCTGCCCTCTGCCTCGGAACCAGCCTCCATCCCCGTATGCCGACCCATCTCTTCTACTACCATAAGTGTTCCACATAACTTTTAGTTTCTATAACGTAACCTTTATTTTTCCTATGTTAACCTTTATTTTTCCTAACCTAACCTCTTCTATATTACTTGTTTTTTCATACCATCATAAAATTAAGATAAAATTTTTACTACAACATAGTTATGTGTCCTCAAAAAGTGGAGTTTGGGGGTCGGGCTGGTTTCTATTGGAATTAATCCCATATGTTCTGTTGTTCACTTAACGCGGTTTTCACTTAACGCGGGACCCTCTGGGTTCTATTGACCGCATTAAGTGGGGTACAACTGTATATATATATATATATATATATATATATATATATATATATATATATATATATATATATATATATATATATATATATATATATATATATATATATATATATATATATATATATATACAGTTAACCTCACTTTTACACATATATATATATATATTATATATATATATATATATATATATATATATATATATATATATATATATATATATATATATATATATATATATATATATATATATATATATATATATATATATATATATATATATATATATGCTGATAATCACAAGGAAAGAAGAAAACACGAAGTTCCCAAGCGCTTTCGTGTAATTCACATCTTCAGGGGTGAGTACAGACTAGAGAGAGTAATACAAATCAAGGTGTATATATACAGAGGAGGGTGAGACCAGGTCCACAATGGTCAGGTATTAGGTAATGACCCTACTAATCTATAAATAGCACACAACGGTTGGTGGTCAGGTCAGATGGTCAAGTGACCCGGCCTTCTCACCTGATCACAAATCTTCTTAATTACAAAATTGTCCAGCTTGTACATGCCGTTACTCAAATTCATGTTGGATGCTTCGGTGTGTTTAATAAGACTAGATTCTATGATGTTCCTACTATCAATTGAATTACATGGTAATATTGAGGAGGCATTATCCCAGTCAATGCAATGCTTGTTATCCCTCAAATGAACAAACAGAGCATTGGATTCCTGGCCTGTCCTAACACTGTATTTGTGTTGTTTAATTCTAGTTGCAAGATCTTTACCTGTCTGGCCTAAGTAAAACATATTACATTCCTTGCAAGGAACTTTATAAATGCAACTAATTGTGTTGTTGGGGGAGTTCTTGATTAACATTTGTTTAACAGTGCATGAGTTTTTAAATGCCACATTGACGTTCCAGGTTTTTAGCTGTGCAGGAATGTGTGAGAAATTTTTGTGAAATGGTAATATTAAGATATTCTTATGGTCATGGGTGGGCTTGGGGTCAGTTCTATAAAAAGTTTTCTTAGTAATGTTTAAGCATTTGTCTATGAAAGATCTAGGGTATTTAAGGTTTGAGCGAATATTATATATATATTTGTATTCCTCAACGATGAATTCCGGACTGCAAATTCTCAAGGCACGTAAAAACATTGTTGAAAATACTGACTGTTTGACTTTATTATGGTGCGCAGAATAATAATGAATGTATGAACACACATTAGTTGGTTTTCTATAAATACTGAACTTAAAAGTGTTACCTATTCTGTGTATCAGACAGTCTAGGAATGGCAATTTACAGTCTTGATTTAATTCCACAGTGAATTTGATCGAGGGGGCTAAGTTGTTAAGTTGTGGCAGGAAAGCTTTTAGGTCCTCATTACATGGCCAGAGACATAATACATCATCAACATATCTAAACCAGACTGCTGAGGGTGGTAAAATATTACTTAATAGTTTCTTTTCAAAGAATTCCATATATAGGTTGCTTAATACAGGTGAGAGTGGATTACCCATTGCCATACCAAATTTTTGAGCATAATATTCCCCATTGAATTCGAATTTGCAATCCTTAATACATAGTTTGATGAGTTCGATGAAGTCGTCTTTCGAGACGGGCAGTGAAATGTTATCCAGGGAATCTATGAGGAACTCTAGTAAATCATCAACTGGGACCTTTGTAAAGAGTGACGTTACATAAAAGCTGACCAGTTTAAAATCATGATTAATGTGTAAGTTATTGAGTTTATCAACCAGATCCATATTATTCTTGATATTGGAGTTAGAAATGTTGCCAACTAGGGGATTTAGTAAAGAAACTAACCATTTAGATAGTTTATAAGAGATTGACCCAACTGAGCTAATGATGGGTCTTGCTGGGTTATTGGGCTTGTGGGTCTTGATTACACCGTACATGTATGGCAGTGGAGGGGACGTTGAAGTAAGATGTTTAATGAGCGTACCTTTACCTCTCAATAGGGACTTCAGTTTTTTGTTGAACTGGGTGTTGACAGTGTTGAGAGGATTATTTATGAGTTTAGAATATGTTGTAGTATCACATAAGAGGTCATTCATTTTAGAGATATAGTCATCTTTGTTTAAGATCACTACTGTGTTGGCTTTATCTGGTTTAGTGACATGTAGATCCTTATTTTTCTTAAGGGCTTGGATTGCTTTGGTGAATCTTTCTGGACAGTTTGGAACACAAGGCTTGGACATAGATGCATACACAACACCTTTACACATGTTCACTTCTTCACTTGTCAAATTACTGAATTTCTCCAAATTGCAAAATGCTCTGGCTATGTCAACACTGTCGACTCCCTTGTTAGAACCATCAAAACTTAAACCATAGCCGAGGGCACACAAGGTATCGTTGTCTAGTTGTTTAGAGGAGAGATTCACTACACAGTTGTTATTGGCATCCTTAGTCCAATCACTATTTCTAATAAGGAGTGCCAATTTGTGGTCTATCTTGGCTTGAAGATCAGAACGCCCACGTCTCAGGCTATCAAAACAGTAATCCAACATGAACTTTTTCCAATAACTCGGTATGGTCATATTAAAAACACGCTTTTTTTGTCTTACAATACGGAAAGCTTCATCCACTTCAATTTTCTTTATTTCAAAATGTTTTGTAAGGATTATTTCTTGGAACTCATCAAAGAAGCGGTCAGACATCTTCAGGACACGTTGTGGGAGGATTGATCTAGGCATAACTTTTTCACTAAGGCATGTCTAGAGAAATTTCAAACTTATTTTCAATTTGTGGGCCTTGATCATCGAAGAGGAGTATTCAGTAACGAAAGGAGACAGCTTGTAGAGAAGTAGTAGAAGTGGCGCATGGAATCCATTTATGCAAGTAAATCACTGTAGTTGCGCGTCCTATATACACCTAGTTTTTTACTTCTCCTTAGTCTGTACTCACCCCAGAAGATGTGAATTACACGAAAGCGCTTGGGAACTTCGTGTTTTCTTCTTTCCTTGTGGTTATCAGCATATATATATATATATATATATATATATATATATATATATATATATATATATATATATATATATATATATATATATAAATCTGGATAAAATCATACAGGAAAAAGGGAAACAATGGAGCACCTTAGATTTCATCTTTATTCAAGACATCTTCAGAGGCAAATGAATTACAAGGACCGAGAGAGGGGACGTAACTAGTCATATTAAGTCAGGTACAAAATATGGAAACCACTAATCATCTATCCTACAAATGAGCATCTGAAAAAAAGCTGCCCTTTTGGCAAAAGAGTTGGCTAGGTATAACATCGACATAGCAGCCTTTGGTGAGTCCCAGCTCCCAGACGAGGATCGACTCACAGAACAGGGCCTGGCTCTACCTTGAAAAAAAGCTGCCCTTTTGGCAAAAGAGTTGGCTAGGTATAACATCGACATAGCAGCCTTTGGTGAGTCCCAGCTCCCAGACGAGGATCGACTCACAGAACAGGGCCTGGCTCTACCTTCTCATGGAAGGGTAAGCCTGCTGCGGAAAGAAAATGTATCTATGGAGTTGGCTTTGCCATCTGCCAATGCATCCTACATAGGTAAATGTAATCCCAATGGTCTACTCCTCCTCAGCAAGTGTGCTGCCCACATCCTCACTATCACCAATACCTTGTTTAGGCAGTCTGACAAGTTCAAGGGTTCGTGGCAACACCTGCAATCCAAACACTGGCATCTCATTGACTACACGTTGTTAGAGAAAGAGATCGCCGAGATGTCCTCATCACCTGTGCCAAACGTGGCCCAGACCACTGCAACACTGATCATCAGCTCATCATAGCCAAGTTCTTCCTTCACATTGCCCCAAAACGGCGGAGGGAGGAAGCCTCCAGAAGAGGTTTTAACATTAAGCGTCTGGAGGATCCAACAGCAGCACATGCTTTCAGAAAGCAAATAGAACATGGGCTGATAAACAACCTGACAACAAACAACCCAAATCCCAATACGGAATGGGATATTCTCGACATTGTCATGACAAAAACCTCCAGAGACCCTCGGTCAGATCGAAAGAATACACCAGGACTGGTTTCATAAAAATGACCCGGAAATCAATGGACTTGTCGATGACTGCCAGAACAACCATCAGTCTTGAAATAAACTGATACCTTCCGCAAGAAGAAAGCAGCGATCCGGTGCGATATTTGCTATCTAAGAATGAATAGTTTAAAAATAAAGCATATGAAACGCAAAAACTTGAAGATCAACACAAGATGTGCGAATTTTTCAATTCCACTAAAACTTTTCATGGGCCAGTCACTCAAGACGCAGACCCCCTCCGCTCACCCAACGGTAACTCCATAATTAAAGACGAAAAAGGCCTCCTTTAGTGCTGGAAAGAGCACTACTATTCACTGCTCAATCAAAACATCGATGTGAATGTCCTGACTACCCAGCAGGTCCCTCAGTATCCAGAGTTGACTCATCTTAGCTATCCTCCATCCCTGGATGAGGTAGCTGTAGGTTATGTATCTAATCTACTGTACCGAGTAGCATTTATATATATTTTCACGTGGCAACACTGCACGTTATGTGGCAACATTGCCCCGAGGCTGCCATATGGCAAGGCAGTCTCAGTCTGACTGTGTGAGCCGTGCATGGCACATGCTAGTCACCACTTGTATTTCTCCTATCCCTTAATAAACGGATTTCAGTGTTACCCGGTGTTTCCCTACCCATCACTGCATTCTTCAGGGAACACTTGTAACCTTCAGTAGCTACTGCCATCAAACAGATGAAAAATAACAAAGCCTCAGGGCCTGATGAAATCCCAGCCGAGGTGTATAAAGCATGAGGACCTTTGCTTACCAGCCGCCTCCAGTCTCTCCTGGAGAATATATGGGAAAAGGAGGAACTCCCTCAAGCTCTTAAAGACGAATCCATTGTCAATATTTATAAGAACAAGGGAGACCGGTCAGACTGTGGCAACTACAGCGGGATCTCGCTGCTGTCCATAGCAGGCAAGATTATCGCCCGAGTCCTCCTAAACAGACTTCTTCCTTAGGTCGGAAAACTTCTTCTCAGAATCTCGATGTGGCTTTAGCCTGGGGTGTCAAACTCATTTGCCAAGGCGGGCCAGATTTAATATGAGTACACAGTATGCGGGCCAAGTAACATAATTATAAGCACGTCGCAATCACCTCTTAGGTGAGTAGTACGACAAAATAAGAAAGGTGGATTTAGTCTGCGATCCGCGAGAAACCCTTAAAAACAAACAAATCAAGTGTTTGCTAACCTTGATCAATCTTATTGTTTGCTACTGCTGCTTACTGATAATTGGCACCTGTTGGTATGGAGCAGTGCATCAAAGTTTGGCACTAACGACTGAGCTGTAGCAACCTTCAGTATTGAATTAAGGTGTGCATCAGTAAGTTGACACTGAAGCCGAGAGTTGTTCAAGTTCATCACAGAAAAGAGTTGTTCACAGACATATTTACTTCCTAACATTGACATAATCTTTGAGGCAAAACATTTAATCCTGGGATAATTTGGTCAAAAATATTGATAAAATGTGCCAACATCTACACTCGAAAACTTATTCCTCAACACAGAATCACACTGGAGCTCATTGGTGATGTTGATTGAGTATATTGTTGTAGGAAACAGTGGACTATTTTATTCAGCTGAGGGATACACTCACTATTTAGTTTTAGCTCCTCAAGGTAAGGCTGGAGCAGCAAATGGGCCGCGGGCCGCATGCGGCCCATGGACCGCATGTTTGACACCCCTGCTTTAGATCATCACGTGGCACCACTAACATAATCTTTGCTGCCCGTCAGATACAGGACAAGTGCAGAGAACAGCGTCGTGACATGTGCATGGCTTTCATCGACCTAAATAAGGCCTTCGACTCGGTCAATAGGGAAGCCCTCTGGTAGACCCCTCAGCCGTTTTGGCTGCCCACCAAAATTCATCACCATTGTGAGGCATTTCCACGATGGCATGAACGGCAATGTCCTGCACAATGGCACCCAGTCTGAGTTCTTCCCCATCCAAACGGGGGTTAAACAAGGGTGTGTACTGGCACCAACTCTCTTTTCCATTTTCTTGGCTGCCTTCCTTATTCGTGCCAGTGTCAATTTAGCCGGCGGGGTGGACAAAGAGTACCAGATGAAGGATCTTTTCAACATAAGATGAATCCAGGCAGGAACAAAACTGTCGACAGCTTCCATCATTGAACTTCAGTATGCAAACAGGCAAACCCTTGTCGCTCACACTGAATGCGGCCTCTAGGTGAATGACGTAAAACTCAGATTCTCTTTCCGCCTGCCCCTGGTTTAGCCACACCTCCACCATCCAACCAGCTGAATGGTACTGCCCTCTCTAATGTTACCCACTTTCGGTATCTCGGCTCCCATCTGTTCACCATCGCGGACATCGATTAAGAGATTTATCTTCGGGTCAGATGTGCATCTCAAGCCTTTGGTAAACTCCATACCATGTCTTCAGCTGTAGGTGTATGTACATTATGTATGCTGGATTATGTATTATGGCGTATATTATGTATGTGCTCCATTTATATTATTCAGCCTAGCTAGCAGCGCAGGCAATGTTATTACCATATCCCACACGCTTAATTAATGTGCCTGGCGACGTATGGAAGCTGCTAATGTATCACTTGCCATACGTCGTCTATGGTAGTTGACCAGGACCTTAGCTAGGGAGCAGTGCTATCCACCTCTGTGTACATACTCCTATCCAGTAAACCGAACCTACAAAACTATACAGGTGTTTGTGTTCTCTCCTGTATATAGAACTTATTACCCAGAATACCTAACATGGCGCAGTGCGTAGTTTTACTGGATTATTACGAGTGATTAGTGCAAGTTCGTGGAAAGCCGGCTGATGGATCCCCGCCTTGGGTCAACCCCGCGTCATCCCTCGAAGAATTTCGCAACTTCGAGCAGTGTCAGTGACAGTGATTTTCTGTGAAGTGTTTAGTGCATTGTGTGTTTCGTGCCATTCATGTGTGACCTTGTTCGAACGGATTTCCAAGGTATACGGCATGTTCTGGGCATTTGTGGGGTGTAGAGCTCAGCGCACCCTCCTCTGACCGTTTACAGAGAGCGACTGAGCTACTCCTATCTCCACCCCCCTCCCTCACAGCGCTGCCTCCACCCCCCCTCACAGCTGGGGCGAGACGCTCTGCCTGCCTGGGACACACACACATACATGTACTAACACTTGCTGACCGCGCGGCTTCATTATATATATTTTATATATATAACCTACTTATCTGTGTATTTAATTAAATTTTTTTTGTCTGAAATCTTGTTGATACGACGGGCTGACCGGTCAACACTGATTTAAGACACAGTACACAGATAAAGTAGTTATGTCTCATGCTTTACGTAGCCGTGGACCCAGCGCCTGGATGAGTCAAGCGGATGATAGTCCCCCAGAGATGGATGACCAGGCCGGCCCAGCTCCCACAACATCGCGCAGCCCTTCACCTCAACATTCAGCGTTATCTCCAGAGATAATTGCCTTAATGAAGTTTATGAGAGATGAGAGACGCGAGGATGAAGCTCACAGACGTTTGGCGGATGAGCACAGAAGGCAAGCAGAGGCAGAACGAGACCACCAACGGAGAATGGAAGACAGTGCACGGTTTGAAGCCTTGATATCTCGCCTCACTGTTAACCAAGCCCCCGGCTCTAACACTGCCTCGGTACTGAATGGTTCAGATACCTCATCCATGCTTCCTTCACGCCCCCCAGCCCCACCTAAAGCAGCAGCTCAAACGCCGCCCATCTTGGAGCCTGATGTAAATTTCCAGACTTTTCGCGAATGGCGGCGGCGGTGGGCTGATTATGCTACAATGGTGGATCTCCAGAGTTTGTCACAACCTAAACAACTCATCCAGCTGCGTATGTGCCTGTCCCTGGAAGTTCAGCGTGTCTTAGAACATACGTTGCAGGTACCCCCAACCTCTTTGCTGTCTGTAGAGGAGGTACTGGACGTTCTACAACGGCACATCAAAGGACAGCAGAATGAAGCTCTGCGCAGGAGGGAATTGTTTAGCTGCAGACAGATGGAGGGTGAGTCTTTTGACGCTTTTTATGTACGTCTTAAGAGAGCCTTGGAAGAGGTAGATATATGTTTAGGCCACCACCAGCAGTGCGAGGAGACCCAGTTGAAGCAGGTGATCCTGATGGGTGTTAAGGACGAGGAACTTGTCCAACGCCTCACCTCCCTCGACTCTTCCTCTTCTCTTCAGGATGTGTTGACGATATGTCGCTCCTATGAGGCTGCCAGGTGTGCCACCTCTGCCATCCGAGCTCCCCCTACAGCTGTACGCGCTGTTTCCCGGTACAAGAAGGACAAGAAGTCTGCTCCTACGCCTTCGCCCACCACGTCCACGCCTGGTTCATTTTGCAACAACTGTGGTAAGCAGCACGGAACACAGGTATGTCCAGCTGCTCAGTCTACCTGCAACAGTTGTGACCGTAAGGGCCACTGGTCACTCACAGTACGGTGCCCAGCCAAACGCGTCCAGTGCAATGTGTGCGGCCGTCTGGGCCACTATGACAAGTGTTGCCCTTCCAACAAACCCAAGGAACAGCGTCAACGGAAGCTTCAGCGCCCTTCTACCAGAGAGGGCCGCCCACAGTCTCCCAATCAGAGGCACGACGACCCTGGACAAAGCCCGACCCATTTTAGGAGGGTGTACTCCTCGCATCCCAGGACCAAAGTCCCCCAGTACATCAGCGTCATCGTGACCTACGGCGGTGTGTCATCCTGTCTTCAGATGTTGCCCGACACCGGCGCTGAT